>NC_080738.1:11289836-11589836 GCF_019097595.1 Hemibagrus wyckioides | reverse complement strand
ATACACTGCCAAAAAGTCCACCCTCCACCATGGACTATTGTAGTGTTTGGAATCTTAAAAGAATGTTTCCATTACCTTGTGGAATCCATGCATTGTGGAACTCAGGCTTCTCTGAGAGCAAAAATTAAGTTACCAATTAATGTATTTATAAAAGTAAAAGTAAAATCTTCCACTCCAACTGCTTAGAGTAATGCAAATTTAATGCAAACCCTGTGTGTGTGTGTGTGTGAGAGAGAAGAGAAAGGTGTTTTTTGTGCTTCCTATTACATTTATATTATCCATAATTCTTTAGCACAAGCATTTTTCTATGCATACCATGTCTACTTAATAAAACTAAATAAAAAAAAGCAAACAAACCAACAAAAAACCTGAGCAGGTCACAAGTTCAAGCTTAAGAGCAAAAGTGGTGTGTTGGCTGCATATGAGGCATAATGTTCTCAGGTCTTTGCAGAGAGCAGCAACATCTGATCTGGTCATCTGATATCACTGATCTCAAACAGTCATTATTTAAAAGTTGTTTAAAATTGTTTCAACAGCAGTCTGGCAACTTAACAGACCTACTGTTTGTCATCGTTATCTTTTTCTATTCTTCGTATTCCAAAGGCAATCCAAAACCATAGTGATTGTCCACTAGCTGGATTGTCATTCCTTAATTGAATGATCTTCATGTGACACCTCAACTCTTCATTCTGGGAAGTCAGCTTTGTACTATTGAATCAACAGATTGTTGATGTTTGATTCTGACATGTGATATGATTCATGTGATCTGCAGATAAGAGTTTCAGTTAGTATTTACATCAACCATCTGAATGGAGAATCTGAGTAATATCAGTGATGGCCAGAGTTTACACAGAATGGTGAAAGAAACAAACACCTTGTTTATGGGAAGATAGAAGAGAATGCCCAGACTGGTTCAAGCTCACAGAAAGGTTAGAGTAACAATAATTCTTTACAACTGTAGACAGTAGAAAGGCATCTTTGATCTTAAAATGTGTCAAAGTGTATGCAAACAAGCTACAAACAAATTAGGTTCCACTCCTGTTTGTCAGCCAAGAACAGAAATCTAACACTACGATGGTCATGGACACACTGAAACTGTACAAACATTGGCTGATCATGATTTATCGTGTAACATGTAGATGATCCAAAACTTACAGTATGTCTTATAACCAGAAATCTTGACTTGGTCTGGAATCTCAAAGGAATGTTTCCATTACCTTGTGGAATTCATGCACTGAGGACTTCAGGCTGCTGTGAGAGCAAAAACTATGATACTGGTCAATGTATTTATAAAAGTAAAATCTTTCATTGCAACTGCTTTCCTAATGCAAATTTTATGCAAAATATGACTATAAAGCTGTGTGTGTGTGTGCATGGAGTGGGTCTGAAGAGACAGCTGTTTTTGTGCTTCCTATTGGATTTATATTTCCTCAGCACAAGCACTTTACCATGTCAACTTAATGAAACTTAATAAAATAAAGCAAACTAACAAACAAAAAACCTAAGCAGGTCACAAGTTCAAGCTTAAGAGCGAAAGTGGTGTGATGGCTGCCTATGAGGCATAATGTCCCCAGGTCTTTCAACAGCTGTGTGGCAATTTAACAGACCTATTTTACGGCATTGTTATCTCTTTGTATTCTTTTCTACTAGCTGGACACCCTAATTGAATGTTCTTCATGTGACAACTCAGCTTTTCATTCTGGGAAGTCAGCATTGTACTATATAATCAACAGATTGTTGATGTTTGATACTGATATGTGAATGACTGAGTGACCCGCTAAATTGATGTCTCTTCTTATTGGTCCATTGATGACTCATTTTAGGACCATTCCAGGGCTCAATGCCTTTGTTATCATTGGTACAATTAAGTAGACTGACTCAGATTAAGTAGGATACATAAATCATTAGTGTAATGCAACCTTTCTGCTGAGTTTTCTCTTTTTATGGTACATTTATTTTCACTGGTACTATGGGCAGGATACATTCTTCATTATTTGCCTTAGTAACGCCTTTGGTTTCAAGTTCTGTTGATGAAAAGGCACTTGCGACCTCACTGGTGACTTCACTCTTTCCATCTGTAATTTAGTGTGATTACTTAGGTGACCTTGAGTGTGGCAGAGACCTTTTGACTTCAGGAGCTTAATTTCTCTCTTTAGTAGTGTGAATTTCTATCTTCCTTGCATCAGCTGGTGTGACGGAACTAGGTCTCTTCTTTCAACAAGCTTGAACACTCTGTTCTCCAATAGGAAAGACACTTTTAGCAAAACTGTAACTTTTAGGGACAGTATTCATCTTGGAATTCAGCTTTCCTTTTGAGTTAAAATCCAAGATTTCTCAGAATAGTGGATCATTTGCAACATTTGCTTGCCAATTATAAAGTTCTATCCGTCCCCTCTTTTATCTCAACGGCTTGATTTCTGCTCTACAGTTTATGGGGAAGTTTTGAGACAATTTCCATGTTATTGGATTGTTTATCTCATCTATGAATTCCATGTCATTTGTCATATTCCTACGCACTATCAGAGGTTGAGTGTACGCATATAATGCTTTCGTATGTTATGCTCTGATTCACCTGCTTTTTATTCAGGCTGTGGTAATCTGCAACTCATCTCTATTGTGTTTCTAAAGTAGCCTTCTAGCCTCCTGGTAGCTTTTCAGTTCGCATATGCTCACAACTGCAAACCAGGTCACAAGGTTTTCCACTTGTGAGCAGTTCAATAAACCTCTAGCTTGCCTATGTAAACCTCTCATTCATTGTTCGAAGCTGTGATATGAGCTTGTTGCTCTAACCTGCTCTTTCCTTTGCCTCTTCCAGTGTAATTTTCCTGCCTCCTGCTTCACCAATGTACTGGCATTCTGTGCCAGTGGATTATTTGAACTGTGCTTTGCAGATTTGCCACCCTTCAGTGCCAGTTTATCATAATTAATGTGCTTCACCAATTTAATGATGTTCAGTGCCTGTGGCTTTGATGAACTGTGCTTTGCAGATTCACTAGCATTCTGTGTCAGTGGATGATTTAAACAATGAACTGTCTGTGTAAGTGCATAATTGTCTGTGATCTGAAATCATGCAAACTGTTTAATACTGTTCGCTGAGGCTCATTCATTGCCTGCTCACTTTGATCTGATTACAACATTACTGACTATGTTTTTCCCTTCATTGAAGTCTTTTAAATTAGAACTTGATCCCGGTATTCTGACAACATGGATGTGCATGTAACTTTAACGTCATGTACCAAACAATATTCTCAATTTAAAGTTTGCGAAGCTTGGACATTTTTGTTCATCATGATCCACAAGCCTAGTCAATCTGAAATTTGGTATAGTGCATATACACTACTTACAAAAAGTTAAGGATAATTGGCTTTTTGGTGAAATTTATGGAACATGTAAAAAGTTCACGCTACAGTGATATATCATGAAAGTAGGGCATTTAAGTAGAAGCATGCAATGGTGATTTCCTCATCTCAAACAATTTATTGAAACAAAAGCCAACAACAGTGGTGGGTATACCACAACAAAAAATGTCAACGTCTCAATAATTTGTCATGTGCCCTTGACCATCAATTACAGCTTGACAACAATGTCTCATGCTGTTCACAAGTCAACTTCTTATCTGCTGAGGCATGGCATTCCACTCTTCTTAAGGACGGCCCCTTAAGTCATTGAGGTTCTGGGGTGCAGGGTTATGAGCCTCTACATGGTGACTCATAGAAAACCTATGGGATTCAGGTCTGGAGAAAGTGCAGGCCACTCCATTTGAGGTACTCCAGCCTCCAGCAGCCGTTCCCTAATGATGCGACCTCGATGAGATGGAGCATTGTCGTCTATGAAGATGAAATTAGGCCTGTGTTGTTCATGCAGGGCCACAATGACTGGATTAATGATGATCTTGGGTGCCTCTCACCTCCCTTAAATATGCCTGGAGTTGAGTGGCATCCATCATCCGGTTCTGCAGGGCACTGTTCACAATGAAGCGGTCATCAACGTGGGATGTGGCCAAAGGATGTCCACTTCTATGCCTTTCTGTGACTCTTCCAGTCTCTCTGTATCTCTGTCGCACCCTGCTGATGACACTCTGTGACACTCTAAGCTCAGTGGCCACTTTCCTCTGAGAACATCCAGTTTGAATCCTTGCAATGGCGAGGTACTGTTGATCAACTGTTAGGTGTCGTCTTGGTCTCATGATGTGATAATGTGAACAGCATGATGAAGAGGACTGTTTAAATACCAATTCTAATTGAACCAGAAAATGTATTGGTCGATTCATGGATCAAACACCAGTTGTGAATTTTGCCATTAAGCACCTTGTTAGAGAACAGCAAGTTATGTGTAGCCCTCTCCTGCTAACCAGCTCGAATATCTGGTAGGTCTAGGAAAAATTCAACAAAAAAAAAAGAGGGAGAGTTACATCTCAACTTGTAATGCATGGTTACGATTATGCAGTAAACATTTAAAAGTAACACTGGGCCTCAGATATCAGAAATGTAGTGTATATAATTTTGTATTCAAGGCAAGGAAGTGACTGTGTCGATTTCACATAATGCAGACTCCAAACTTCTGATGTGAATTAATTGACTAATTACCCATTATGTTCCTTTCACATGAAAAATGCAGAAGGAAAATATAGTTAACAATATTTACATTTATTAAATGCTTTCTCTTTTAACTTTTTTCCTTTTCTGTAATTAACTCGCTTTATGGCGAATGACCAAATGCACAGGTTGAAAAAAAACCCCAACAACCAACAATTCAGACAGATAATCGTAAAACCAAAGATTTGCAACAAAATAATATACTCAGAAAACAAAACAACAAACAAAATATATATATCGTTTAATCCCCCCCCAAAAAAAATAAAAAAAATAATAATAATAAAGTTGTAACCCCAAAATAAAGTTTACCCAGCTTTTACCCAGGAATTAAGTCACTCATGGGCGCGCAATGTTGGAGCTCATGAATGTGCAGCAGTTATAAAAGTAATTCCGAATCCAGGAAAATAGTGAAGTTCACGAAAACAATAGCAATTCCTAAGACCAGTTCAAATGTGCAGCAAATCCAAACATCCTTGACGTTTATTCGCCAAACAGCACTTGTCAATATCCTTGCTAATCTTCCGCTCATGAAGCAAAGAGGCCTGGTGCGCAAAAAATCGTCCCGTCTTCTTGTGTATTGTTACTCACTCAGTCTTACTGCGTGGCTAAAACTCCACAAGAAGTTTATGTTTATGTCCTCAGGTCAAACAAACACGCTGTTAATCCATAAGTTAAACAAAACAGGTTTTGTTTTTAAAACTTGGATGCACAATAAACCAAAACGCGCACATCGTCTCTCCTTCTTAATTGCATCTCCATCCACTCCTCACATAGTTCCGCACATACAATTTCCGGAATTATCCTGTACACTCTTATTGGTTAAACAATCATTGCTAGTTTTTTCTTCATGCAAACCAATTACAAGGAATTCTAGAAAAGAACATTAACAATAAAGAACAACACACTTTTAATAAGTCCATAATATGTCCATTATGATAGGCCACTACATATGCAAAAGGTACTGAAACACTGAACAGAAGGTCAAATTAAGTTCACCTGTAAAGGTTATAGTGCATTTTAGGTGCATCCTGAAATTTCACCCGAAAGCTGAATATCCTTACTTTTTGTGAGTAGTATATATGCAAACTTGGGCTGCACGGTTATGACAAAAATCATAATTGTCGATAATTCCATTGAAATTGTAATTGCGATTATTATTTACGATTATCACAATTTATTTGTGATACAGTGGTATTTTGAATAGCTTTATACCATTGTTTGAAGCAGCATGCCATATTTTATATAAAAATTTAAAAAAGCTGAAAACATTCTTCCTGAAAAACTTAAGACTCAAATGTCAAATATACATTGCTTTGCATTGCTTTGGTTTCTTTAAATAAAAAAAATAATAATTAAAAAGGAAAAATATGCATGGTATAAATAATATTATACTAAAAATAAAATTAATTTATGAATCTAGGATTGTCACAGGGGCTCCCACCGCTACCTCACAACCACGCCCTTCATCACCGGAGTTCTGACACTTTCACCTGACACTCATTATCACTCACTGTATTTATCACCCTCTCACCACACGAACAGCGGCTAGTATTAACGTTACTTCTGTTATGTTCATGCCTTCCACCCAAGTGCCATGCACTGCTAGCTGCTGCTCCTGCACCGACTCACTTTGTTTGGATTACTCATCATGCTCTCACCATCAAGTCGTTCAGATAAGCCTATTTAAATTACGTTTCAGTTTGCCTTTTGTTTGCACCGTGTGTTGTTCAATAAAGCAAGATCACATTACTCACCATCTGCTCTCCGGTCTCTGTTCCTGGGTCCAGTGTGACAAGGATAAGTAAATGCGGGAGGGGATGACATATCTCTTATCCAGTGCGTTTATAAGTATTTTAAACCCCGCTCTGGAAACGGTATTAATCGACGCCAGGTCTTTTGGAATGAAATGCATTTCAGTTATCTCCATTTGTCTTGGAGAAGCTGTCGGATACGGAGAAGCACAAAACAACAACATCGTGATAGAAGTCTTGTTGCTTTTTTCCACGTTAAAACTGGTCACTCTGTGACCGAATTTTAAATGATTAAATTACACTGAACAAAATTATAAATGCAACACTTTTGTTTTTGCCCCCATTTTTCATGAGCTGAACTCAAAGATCTAAGACTTTTTCTATGTACACAAAAGGCCTATTTCTCTCAAATATTGTTCACAAATCTGTCTAAATCTGTGTTAGTGAGCACTTCTCCTTTGCCGAGGTAATCCATCCACCTCACAGGTGTGGCATAACAAAAGATACTGATTAGACAGCATGAAAATTGCACAGGTGTGCCTTAGGCTGGCCACAATAAAAGGCCACTCTTAGATTGATTGATAGATAGCACAGAGATACCGTGACGAGATCCTGAGGCCCAGTGTTGTGCCATTCATCCACGACCATCACCTCATGTTGCAGCATGATAATGCACGGCCCCATGTTGCAAGGATCTGTACACAATTCCTCGAAGCTGAAAACATCCCAGTTCTTGCATGAAAAAAAAAGCATAAGCCTCTGTGAATTCTCTATTTTCTGTTCAAATATAAAGTTAACAGCTGCAGATTTAAGTGGAATAGCCGAGTGAGGAAGCAATGTAGCATTCACCAAAGATTCTGACTTTTTCTGTGCACAACCAATTATATCAAATAGCAAATATATACTGTATTAAGTTACATTTATTTCTGCTGTGATAACTCAGGTGACCTTGAGTGAGGCAGCCAAAGCAGAAACACGATTTATCAAGTTTTTCCATTTCTCCATAGCTGAAACATGACAGGAGAGCTGCTATTTCAAACATATGAACTGCATACAATAATATGTAACAATAATTACTTCTTATATGCATTATTAATACATACAAACATAATGTATTCTCAACTTAATGGACTGTTACGGTTGTTTTTATGTATACATTTTAACTTACTAGCTCTTCAGGGTGCCATCTGCATTTTGTTAAATACAGGAACGTCTATGAAACTCACACATTTGTAACTGATAAACCGTTGTTACATTATTCACAAAAATGTTATATTTGTTTTTCGCTCAAATACATTGCATCATAATCACTGACTACAAGAACACATTGTCTCCATCATTAGCATGAAGTGTGTGATTAGCACGTGCAGTGCACAGGCTGAGCTCAGTGCAAACTTTTATACATCCGAAAACAACAACATGTATTCGCCCCTTAAAGGATAACATTTGCATTCCTCAAAACTTCAACACATTAAGAATGCATTCTTGTTACATTTACATGCAATATTTTCTGAGCTGCACGCCCCCTCCCCAAACAGGTGAACACTTCCCAAAGAAAACAATCAGTCATTTAGGCTGAGCAGGGAATATTAATCGTCACAGATCAGACACTATAAAATGCATTCAAAAACTACATTCTCCTGTTTTCAATTCAGTGTTACGTTAATATAATTTATTTTCTACTTTTCTTACTTTTTCACACTTATTAATTCATTTTTGCAGCCACCACAAGTACACCCTAAATGGCACTCATTCACACTTAGGGGCAATTCAGCATAACGAATCCACTGGTATGTTTTGGGGAGGTAGGAGGGAACCAGGGAACCTGGAGGAAACCCACACAAACATAGAATAAAAATTTATGCCAGTGAGCAAAACCTCATTCCTACATGATCTTAGCATTCTCTTTGTTTTACACATGCTTCCAAGCACACCCCTTGTTCTGTTTGGTTCTTAACATTTAAGATGGCTGGGAAGTGACAAACTATAACTTGGTTACAAAACAAGCAGTTCTTATAGTCAGGCTAATTTGAGTGTTTTATTTTCCATTATGTTACAAAGAAATTCTCATTCTTCCAGAAAAGCTACTGAATACATCTATTCAATTATATTTGTGTGAGAAAAAAATATATATATGAAGATAGTATAGTCCTACCATAAAATATAGCTATTACATTAAATTCAAAACTAGACCTCACTATGCTAAACCAAACAGTTAAGATAATATTTTAAATACACCAATCCATCACATGGTATATAGGAATAAAAATAATCTTTTATAAATACATTTTAAGAAATAAACTTTAATTCTGAGCTTTAAGTATACAGTATATAATCAGCTAATAAGTAGTTCCACATGCTACACCCAATCCTCACTCTTTTGTTTATGTGTCTTTTTCTTCTGCTTCTTCTCAAAAAAGTTGTGCTTAAGGTATATCTACCTACTGCAAGTCAGAATGACAAAAATCTTGACCGTCATATCCATCCATCCATTTTCTATACACGCTTTATTCCTAATTAGGGTCACAGGGATCTGCTGCAGTTAGCACTAACTGCTTGTGTCCCAGCACACATTGGGCAAAAGGTACACCCAGTCCATCGCAGGGCCACATATAGACAGACAACCACACTCACTCCTATGGGCAATTTACCAATCAATCTACCAATCTACATGTTTTTGGACTGTGGGAGGAAACCCACACAGACATGTGGAGAACATGCAAGCTCCACACAGAAAAGCCCCTGCCTGTTCGAACCCGGGAATCGAACCAAGGACCTTTAAGCCACCGTGCTGCCCGACAGTCATATCACTCAGGTAAAATAAATAAATCAGTTAAAATTGGCAAACCTGGCAACCTGACTGTCGTGTCCTGTCCTCAGCATTTAAAACGGTGTCCCTATAGAGGCAACTACAACGCTTCACCACTAAAGTGTATAAACAACACACTGTTCAACCATGTTTTCCATTTCTCACACACACACACACACACACAGACAGACACAGACACTGACTGTACTGAAATTGATCTCTGTATCTAAATGCTAAACTCTAAACTTTTTTCCTGCAACCTTTTTTTTTCTCAGGTAAATTTTTAGTCACTAACTGATTGAATAAGGCACATACACAGAAATCATTTTTAATGTATACTTTTTGTATTCAATGTCTCTTCGCTTCCTCTTTTAACTTTTGAACTGCATTGCAATATGCATGAAAACCTTTTCACATGTTCTAAAAAAAAAGTTAATATAACAAACACAATTTACAGTTTTCCTTGTTAGCACTTTGTCCGATTCACAAACAGAATGAATCATCTGCATCATCTTACATTAAAAAATTAATATACATACCAAATATGTGGAAAATAAGAATGTTTGTGACTTAACTAATGCAATGAAACAGTTCAGGCATATATTTAAAGAAAGAATTACAAGGATGGATAAGATAAAGGAACAGCTGAAATATGGCTCGCTTCATCATGAGCTGGAGCGCAAGTGACGTCAGCAACCATTGATGCACAACTATATATATATATATATATATATATATATATATATATATATATATATATAATATTTAGTTTACATGGCTGAACATGCTATGCATTATGCATAATAATAATAATAATAATAATAATAATAATAAATGCATAATAAATAAATAAATAAATAATTGTGAATATTAAAAAAAAATCTAAATTATCAGAAATATTTACAGAAATAATCCATCAAACCATCAACTTAATTATTTGAGTGGGTTAAACATGCAGATCATATTCAAGTATATAATAAAACTATATTAAATAAGATTCAGTGATTTTCAAGAAACATTTAAAAAGTTTTTCCAGTGCATTTCTACAAATAGAGTGGCGTACCAATAAAAATGAGTGTTGGAGTATTATTAGTGTTATTATTATTAAGTAGTAGTGGTAGTAGTAGTATTGCAACATATTGCAAAGTACCAAGACGATTGTGCTGAAAACATTTCTTATAAGTGCAGTTGGTGTTTTGTAGTATAGTACTGGTTATTATTTCCCATAGTAGTTGCAAATGAATGCCATAAATAAATACTTATTATTTAATCACATAAACTCTTTTCAAAATTAATATTACTTTCAATATCAAAGATTTCCCCCCTTTTTAAACAAATAGAGTAATAACATGTAAATAACATGGCTCTTTTTTAGAGCCATGGGACCTTATGTAAATTTAAAATTATTCATTGCAAAATATGATTGTTCGATATTGACATTAAGTTCACAAAAAATAGTTTATTCACTTGGTTTAACCTACAGTATGGCATAGGCTGTGTAAATAAATGTTACTAATAATATAACACAAAACTCTTAGCCCCCTTAATTTTGTCAAAGTAGCTCTCAGAGGGAAAAAGGTTTGAGGCCCCTGATATAAATAAATCAAACTGATGAAGAGTTAATTTCGTTCATTTCATGCAAACAGTGGTGTTTCATTCTTAAATCTGATTCATCTCAGTTTTCTAATAATCTGCTCATTCTATGTTATCCTTTCTTAAATAAAAACAAAAAAAAAACCCAAATCTTTTACAGCGAAGGCAAACACTCCACATTAATGAAAGTAAAACTGTCTTTGACATAGTGAAGTTTTTTGTAGGAGAAGATGTTTCTTTAAAAGTCTTTATTAGACTGAACAAGTCTGATAGGTATTTAAAAAAAGATTTAAAAACTCATTCTTAGATTATTGCAACAAATGCAAACACTAGATTTTATTTTCAACTACACTTGAAATCAGAGTTTACCTTAAAAAAAGAGAGAAGGGAGTTTCACTTAATGTTTAGGAGTATGTAGTTTATTGAAAAGATAAATACAGTTTGTTCTTAATACATGGCAAGTAAATGACATTAGGTGACCTGTGTTCTCTATCAATCAGTACCTATGAAAGAGGAAACTCAAGAGTGTATAAATGAGTATTTGAAGCATTACATGCTGATATTGTTTGCTTGTTCGTTGTTGTACTTCCACTGTCAGTCTGATAAAAATGGTGAGGATGTGATCATTGTGTGATATATTGAGATGACTAAATTGTCTTAAGCCAGTTAGCCCAAAATTGAATTTCATGTTTTTCATGGTGTAGTGGCAACATCTGCTGTTTAGAAGTCTATAATGGAAAATAGAATACATATCCTTGTTTCAGTTTCTTCCTGGAAACCCCAATAGGAATAGACTAGGCACAAGGAACACCCTGAAGGGCATTTATTCACACAAATGAGAACTTTAGCATAGCCAGTCTGCCTACCAGATGCCTCACCTTAGAAGAGATGTTGTTCATCACTCTTCAAACTTTTACTATTATCAAACTAGCTTATAGACTCCAGACCAAAATAATGAGAATTCTTTTTGAGAATAAATCTACTTTTTGAAAATTAATCTACTTTTTTTTTAGTTCTAAATTATTAGATCAATTCAATATCTTTCATGGAAATAATTTAACTATTTCTAAAGCTGATTTGTATATTTTAGAGGACTTTTTGTAGTCGTGGTGGTTGTTTACATACTGGTAAACAAAAAAAGTATATGCTCAAGATCATGTATGGGATAGGCTGACTTTAATATCTAGTTATGTCAACATTTGCATGAGAAATATTCCTCCTTTTCAGTAATTGGGTTATGCAGGTGATCAAGTTTTCGTGACAAAACAGCTTGTCAGTTACATTTATGCCAAACACCACCCAACACACACCCCCACACACACAAACAAAATGCTAGATACCAAACTTGTAATGAATACCTTAAAAATATATTACCCTATCCAGTTATACAAATTGCAGAGGTCAGTTTAGATTTGGCTAAATATGTGATACAATGTTGAAACATACAGGTTGAAACAACTCAGTGTTTGGTTTTATGAGATTATAAACAATCAGTCCTTATAATAATGATAAATGAGATGCTGGATTGATCTGAGCAGTGATAATCAGAGTAAAACAACTACTCAAGTCAGTATTAAATGGTTTTGTTTTTTACAGTGGAGTAATAAGAAGAAATCCCAAGATTCTTATAAAATGTGAAATATTTGTGTCTTTGAATGAAATGCTCTGAAAAAGGATTATTTGTAAAAGTTGTAGATGTACAATGTACATGTAATGTAATGTATTACATGGAAATAAGTGTTTAAATAAATAAATAAATAAATAAATAAATAAAAAATAAATAAATAAATAGTAGACATATATCATATGCCAGGGAGTAAAACCTCATTCCTAATTTTTTTTTGCACAATCTTTGTTTTAAACATTTTTTCCAAACATACCCAAGTTCATCAAGATTGTGATGATTGTTTGGTTATCAACACTTCTAATTGGGAGGGAGGTGACAAGGGTTCTGAGTGTTGTAATCGGTGTCCTGGCAATATTACATGCTGATGATTTAAAAAAAGGTAATTTATAAAGTTCATAATAATTAGGGTTGTATAAAGTGTCTTCTTTTTCTGAATATTTAAGATGATTTTCTGCCACCTGTAATTCAAAATGACAAAGGTAAACTTTCATATCACTCAGATGAAATAAATAAGTTTGTTAGTTTATTTATATAAGTAAATAAATAAATAAATAAATAAATAAATAAATAAATAAATAAATAAATAAATAAATAAATAAGCAATCGTCAACCTGTTCTTAGGCAAAAAATTAAAGAAATATCACAAGCAATTTAGGTGTATTTTATACAAATCACTTTCATAATAATACACTTTTTAGATTATTTTCTAAGTTTCCTTACCTTTTTTTAAGTTTTAGTTTCCAGTTTTGGTTCCTTTGTACAATGAACCTGAAATTCTGGTGACCTCAGATTGACAGATTTCATCTGTGGAGAAAAATTTGTGTTATTTGCTGTGCAGTACTTTATTTATAGTACACATAGTAGACACACATAAATAGTTCACATAATATACATAATACACTTAATACACTTGAATGCTAGTTTGTATGCCACTGGTATGTGTGTATCAGGTGCAGCGGTAGCAAATGGTTGGGTTATTGCTGGGTTGAGAAATAGTTTGGCTAACAGTAATACCCTTTTCTTCTAATAAAAGAGGGGTGACAAGCTGTGTAGTGCAACAGGGACAACAATACATAATGAGCAATGAGTGTAGCTACAAAGTATGTGTACCTAACAAACTGACAACTGAGTACGTTCTCACAAACACACACCTTTCGAAGAATATCGTCCGTCAGAGTAGCATTGCTGAGATCCTCGCTGCTGTTAAACTTTAATCTCAGAAATGCCTTCTTAGTAACACGAACTACAAAAGAAGGTAACAGTGTTGATACTGAGTGATTGCTGTAAAACATATTTTGAGTCTGAATTTAAATAAAATAGAATATAAAAGTGGAACCTCCAGCTCCATAGACTTCCACTTCACAGAGAGTGAGGTACTGAATAATGTTAGGGTGGACGATATTCACATAACGGCCCTGCATATTGCAAGTGTAATTTGCAGAGACACCAGCAGGGATGCTAGGGATAACGACACATCTATAGAAAGAAACAACAACAAAAAAACAACATAGGGGTAATGTATTAACTCACTGTAAAATATTGAGATAATTCCAAAGTTAATAATGCTTTATAACCCACTACCCTAAAATTGATTCTTTTCATACCAGAGTGTGCAGAATATTGTAATTTTTAGTGACACATTATACTTATTACTCAAGTTTATAGTCAGACTTAATTTTGTGGAACAGCTGTGTAACATGTTATTCCTTTTATTCCTTATTATAGAAGCTATAGACAGTTGTTACTCTTTCTGAGGTAAAAAGACAAAAATGCAACCCTTCCACTTCTTCACAGAGTGAGAGAACCTGTCTAGGAATGTATATTTCAGTTACAAGTCCACATTACATTATGAGCAGTTTTAGTGGAAGGTTATAATGCCGTAATAAAATTGCAAATTCAAACAATTTTTAAGCAAATTAAAACAGCTTACCTGCAGCAAGCTTTATAAGCAAGGATTAATAAAGCTTTATAAATAAGTTCTCTTTTATGCTGATATTTATGTAAATGTATTTTAATTTTTCACCTGGGGTTATTGTTCCCATTGTTGATTAAGGAATTGCCAATGTGGATCTCAGCACCATTTATCCGTTCTGGACAGCAGTTGCCTCTGTTAGTGACGATTACAATGCTAATGTCATACACTGCCAACAAATCCACTCTCCACCATGGATTATAATCAGCATTTGTATGTGAACATGGGTAGGAAAACGAGCTAGATTCTCTGTGACCATCAATAGCTAAGGAAGCATATCTGTTATCATATACGGAAGATTGTGTTGCTATTCCTTTTAAGGCCACATTAACTGGGAGAAGAAGAAAATAAATAAACAAATAAATAAACAAACAAACAAACAAACAAACAAATATATATATATATTTATATATACATGCGTACACATATAATATTCATACCTTGCTGATTGGTCAGTATCCACTTCATTGAGAAAATGTATATCCCTGTGCAAAAATTAATATTTGAATATTATACATATGATCACCTGCCAGCTTAGGAGGAGACACAATAGAAATAACATCTGACAGGTATTTTAAAAATATAATAAAAATAATAATAATAGTATAGTTTTTCAAATCTTTCTGCTACTTTAAACCAGTGTTTACCTAAAAAAAGAAGCATGGGCCTCTGTGAATTCTCCATTTTCTGTTCAAATTGAAAGATAATAACATCAGATTTACAACCAAACTCAAGGACAATCAATTGTATGAAATGCATCAAATAGCAAATATATAATGTATTAAGCCAAATAAATGCATTGTGTAGAAAGATTTCTTACCTTGCTTGACATATATCACAATGTCATCTCTTTGTTGCTTTTAAATCCTTATCTGTCCACTGGTGATTCACAAAATGATAATGTTGATTATTTTAAAGGCAAATGCACTTTTATTTCCACAAATGCAAATTGGGTTGACTCAGTCGACAGCCTATAAAGTTTTAAAACACATGATGGTTTTATATATATATATATATAAACAAACACCTTGCTGATGAGAGGACAGAAGAGAATGGCCATACTGGTTTGAGCTGACAGAAAGGATACAGTAACAATAATTCTATATATCTGGTGAGCAGAATGGCATCTTGGATCATACAACATGTCAAAGGGAATGTGGACATGCTGCAACCAAATTATGGCCACTCCTGTTTGCTAGCCAAGGACAGAAATCTGAGGCTACGGAGAGCATGAACTCACTGAAACTGTACAAACATTGGCTGGTCTGATGAATCATAACTGTGACATGTAGATGATTAAAAAACTCATTAATCTTAACACCATGAATTTTACCCTGCTGCTGCAGGTGAAAAATATTTTCTTTCAGTTATGGGATGCAATTATGTCAACATTGGCAAGTATCTCAAAGGAATGTTTCCAGTACCTTGTGGAATTCATGGCATGAGGAATTCAGGCAGGTCTGAAAGCAAGTATGGTGTTCTAAATAAAATGACTAGTTAACGTATTTATAGAAATAAAATCTTACATTCCAAGTTCTTAGAATAATGCAAATTTTATACAAAATACGACTATAGAACATTTTGTGCATGTGAATGTGGAGGGGTGAAGACAGGTGTCTATTGTGCTTCCTAAGCAGGTCACAAGTTCAACATTAAGTGGAAAATGGTGTGTTGAAGGCATATGAGGCATAATGTCCTCAGGTCTTTGGGCAGAGCAACAACATGGTCACCTGATGTCAGTGATCTCAAACAGTTGTTATTTAACAGTTGCCCCTTATCAAATTTAAGAAAAAAAAGTAAAAAAAGAATGGCACTTTTTCACACTTAGGTGCAATTTAGCATAGCCAGTCCACAAATAGGCATGTTTGGGGGGTGGGGGGGTGGGGATGGGGTTGACCAGAGAACCCAGAGGAAAACACATGTCAGATGCATCTAAATAGGGTGTCGGAACTCAGAGCCCCCTCCGAGTGGACATATCACAGGGTGGAATTTTCGATTGTGTCTGTTTCTCTTAGCTTTCCATAATCTTACCCAATGAATTCAACAAACTATAAAAACTTAGCCAAAATAAAGGAGATCTCAGTCAGCAGATGAGAAGAAGCAGGTCTCTTTATTCAGCCATACAGTCAACAACATGCATTTCTGAAGAGAGCAGCTGGTCTGAAAACCCCGAAAAATTCCCCTCTAATTTAAATATTTCCAGCAATTTCCCATTATATTCAGTGTATGGCTACTTTAATCCCTCCTTCCTTAATTTACATCCGTTTTACCAGTTCCCATTATTTTCGTATTTGTCCCGATACGACCCCTAAATTAATACCATCCTCCCCTCGATGACGTCAATTTTCCTCCTCTCCAGTTCCCCTTATTTTTAGGCTAAGTCAACAATTTTTAGAAAAAATAGCACTTACTTATAAGCGCCGCTTCCTCATTGACTTCATTTGACCGCCACCTCCCCAGTTGCTTCTTCGGATCATCCTGACCTCGCATGTTGCCCTCCACAACAATGTGTAAGTATCCTGACCTCTTCCTCTATGTCATTATGACTTTTCTCTACCTGCTTGATCTAAGTTTTATTTCTTTTATTTTTAAAATAAACTTTGCCATTAAGCTGCCTCATATCCTTCCCTCTTTTAATCACTGTGGGTTACTGGTATTCCAATGCTATTGTCTCCCCTAGCCGCCTACCACTGTCATGTCACAGTGACCTGGCCTACTCCCCACACTGTTTTCCTCTTGCCTTAGTGCATGCTCTCTCTTGTTGATTACACAGTCACGCAACATGCACTTCACTCATCTCTTCCCATTTCCCATTCTTCCTTTTAGCTCAATCAGCTCGCCGCGCTATCTTCCGGAGAGGTCCCAGGAGTGCTCTGTGACGCTATCGCCAGTATCAGCTGTCCTGCCTGGCCATTGAACTTACTGGTTTCCTGGAACACCTATCTGAAACCTCTATTCCTGAGTCTCCTCACCTCGCTCACCACATCATGAGAGATACCGTCTGTCTTGATCAGAGCACCCAATTTCACCCCATAACCTGTGATCAGTCTACTCAGACCTTCTACTGGCATTGGACACGCACCACCTCTCAAGGCGTCCAGACTGAGGATGTCCCTGTTGAGATCTCCTCTGATGATTCTTCCTCTGACTCTTCTTCATCTCCTAATTCCCCTGACGTTCCCCAACGTTCTCCTGGCTTTGTGCCTTTCCCTTACAGTGTTCACAATATTCCCCAATCTTCTCCCATCTATTCGCCTCCAATTTCTCCCACTGATTACTCTCCAACTTCTCCTCAGGACCCTGAGATCCCGTCTTCTACTACTGACCCTCCGGTCCCACTGATCCCATTGGATAGGCTGGCTGACTGAGCTGTAACTCCTAATGTTCCAATAAATTTCTCTTTTCTGTTTTCCAGTCTCTGTGTGGTTATTACACTAGCATGCTACTATTAATAATTCTGCATGATTATTATAAAGACTATGATTGTCATAAAGGTTATACCTGATTATTATAGACTTGTATTAATCAAAGCCAACTACTTAATCAATGGCTAAATAATTCTTGATAGATACACACTACTTTTAGGCAGAATATTGCTAAGTCAGAGCTTAGAGCATTGAGTACATTATTTCTTAAGCTATTTTTTAAAGCTAGGTATATAATTCAAAGCTGGGTATGTTATTTTTCTCCGACAAGGGTGACTATCTAGTTATGACAGTATTTACGTAGAGAAAACTCCTCATATTCATTACTGGGTTATGCACATGCTCAAGTTGGTATGACATAATAAATCAACATGTCACTTACATTTATGTCTCCATATTAAGAATTCATTCTCATGGCAGATACATGACAAAAAAAACTCAAACACTTACTAAAGTTTCAAAAGCACATTGTTTTAATTAAATTATGAGAACAAAGTGGAAAAAAACAGTATTCTGAGTATCCAAATACACAAATGCAGATGAGTTTATATTTGGCTAATTAAACCATACAGTCTTGAAACTAAAAGATGAAATACTGACAATGTTTGACCCAATGATATTTATAATAAATGAGATGCTGGATTGATTTGATTATAGTCAGAGTAAAAATAATTATCTACTCAAAGCCAGTACTAAATGCTTTGGGTTTTTGCAGTGAAATAATAATAAGAAATCCTCAGAGACTGGAGTCTCCTCTCAGGAATCCATGAATACAGTGTTTTAAATGTGCATAATGAGAATTTCTTTATTGGGTCTTATTTGCATATTAAAGAATGTCTTGAATGTTTGTTTACTCTGAACAAGGATGAGCCAAATAAGTTAAGGTGTTAACATATAAAATATTAAATAAAGTTACACAAATAGATAGATAGATAGATAGATAGATAGATAGATAGATAGATAGATAGATAGATAGATAGATAGATAGATAGATAGATAGATAAATAAATAAATAGAAAACTCATGCATGTAAAGGAAGGGGAAAAAAATATATTGGACACATTATAGTGCCAGCAAGTAAAACCTCATTCCTAAATAATCTCAGCACTGTTTTAAACATACTTCCAAACATACCTCAATTCATCAAGACTGTGTTGATTGTTTGGTTGTCAACATTTCTGATTGGATGGGAGTCAAATAATAAAGAAACATGATCATTACAGTGTTTACAGTGTTTTGTTTTACCCTGTTGTGCCTTAAAACTATAAAGGGGTACAAAGTTAATAGCTCTTATAACCAGGTTAACTTGAGTTTTTTTGCACAGAAATTTTACCTCTTCCACAAAGGCTACTCAATACATCTACTCAATTGTGTTGGTCAGAGAAATGTAATGTAGCTATTATGTTAAATTAAAACCTTTACCATGAAAAAACAAAATCGAGATTTTTGGTATTTTAAATAAAACAATCCATCATATAGTTCATAAGAATAAAAATGTGGCAAATGCACCACATAATCTATGTTGTTAATTATGAAAGAAAAACATTTAGTCTTTGATATGGTGAAGGTTTCTTTAAGTTCTTAGGTTTCAGCACTCAATAGGACAGGACACAGGACAGAGGAAACAAGACAAGAGTTGTTTTTTGGTTGTTTTTTTTACCTCAAAAGAAGGAATCAAGTGTTCACTATAAACTATACGCAAGGAGTGTATTATTGTTATTATTATTATTATTATTATTATTATTATTATTATTATTACTATTATTAACTCTATTATTATTATTAACCTAAATCTGGAAATATGCATAGTACAACTGTTTACATTAAACAACAATTTTATTACAGCATGCAAAAGATTTTGTGTATTCAGATAATATTTTAAGATTTTATCAGCTGAAACATACAGTAGTTTCTGTAAAAAGTTGAGTTGAGAAATTTGATGATTTTGATTTGATTTATATGTCTTATTATTATTATTAGTGGTAGTAGTAGTAGTAGTAGTAGTAGTAGTAGTAGTAGTAGTATTCTAATCTTTCTTACCTTTTTTTAAGTTTCAATTTCCAGGTCTGGTTCCTTTGTCCAATTAACCTGAAATACTGATGGCTGGACAATGGCAGATTTCATCTATGGAAAAAAAATTACTATGTGCTCTGTAATATCTCATTTACGTTATATACCATAGTACAGTTTATATTTATCTATATCTATCTATCTATATCTATATATCTATATATATACACTATATTGCCAAAAGTATTCACTCACCCATCCAAATAATCAGAATCAGGTGTTCCAATCACTTCCATGGCCACAGGTGTATAAAATCAAGCACCTAGGCATGCAGACTGTTTTTACAAACATTTGTGAAAGAATGGGTCGCTCTCAGGAGCTCAGTGAATTCCAGCGTGGAACTGTGATAGGATGCCACCTGTGCAACAAATCCAGTCGTGAAATTTCCTCGCTCCTAAATATTCCACAGTCAACTGTCAGCTGTATTATAAGAACGTGGAAGTGTTTGGGAACGACAGCAACTCAGCCACGAAGTGGTAGGCCACGTAAACTGACGGAGCGGGGTCAGCGGATGCTGAGGCGCATAGTGCGAAGAGGTCGCCAACTTTCTGCAGAGTCAATCGCTACAGACCTCCAAACTTCATGTGGCCTTCAGATTAGCTCAAGAACAGTGCGCAGAGAGCTTCATGGAATGGGTTTCCATGGCCGAGCAGCTGCATCCAAGCCATACATCACCAAGTGCAATGCAAAGTGTCGGATGCAGTGGTGTAAAGCACGCCGCCACTGGACTCTAGAGCAGTGGAGACGCGTTCTCTGGAGTGACGAATCGCGCTTCTCCAACTGGCAATCTGATGGACGAGTCTGGGTTTGGCGGTTGCCAGGAGAACGGTACTTGTCTGACTGCATTGTGCCAAGTGTAAAGTTTGGTGGAGGGGGGATTATGGTGTGGGGTTGTTTTTCAGGAGCTGGGCTTGGTCCCTTAGTTCCAGTGAAAGGAACTCTGAATGCTTCAGCATACCAAGACATTTTGGACAATTCCATGCTCCCAACTTTGTGGGAACAGTTTGGAGCTGGCCCCTTCCTCTTCCAACATGACTGTGCACCAGTGCACAAAGCAAGGTCCATAAAGACATGGATGACAGAGTCTGGTGTGGATGAACTTGACTGGCCTGCACAGAGTCCTGACCTCAACCCGATAGAACCCCTTTGGGATGAATTAGAACGGAGACTGAGAGCCAGACCTTCTCGTCCAACATCAGTGTGTGACCTCACAAATGCGCTTCTGGAAGAATGGTCAAAAATTCCCATAAACACACTCCTAAACCTTGTGGACAGCCTTCCCAGAAGAGTTGAAGCTGTTATAGCTGCAAAGGGTGGACCGACGTCATATTGAACCCTATGGATTAGGAATGGGATATCACTTAAGTTCATATGCGAGTCAAGGCAGGTGAGCGAATACTTTTGGCAATATACTGTTATTACATTACTTGATGCCATTTGTTATATTTTTCTTAAACAACTTTCAAGAAATCCTTGAAGTGCTTTATAATTATGCTTAAAGATTATCAGTAAAAATTATGTCACAATGAGCAATTTTAGTGGAATGTTTTAATGCCTTATTACATTTGTAAATGCATACAAAGAATTGTTACAAAATTCTAAAGACAACTTGTTTCACACTGGATGTGCGAGGAAAGCAGAAACGCGTAACGAACATAGAAGGAGCGTTTGTCCGTTGTGTTCCCAAAACCGTCAATTGTATAGAGCAGCTAAACTTGGTGTTTTATTCAATTAAATTCAAAACACTTTATTTATCTCCAAGGGGCAATTTAAGGCATGCAAAGTAGTTTAAAAGGGGGGGGGGGATCAGTGCAAATACTAAATAAAATAAAATAACAAATAAAATACAACAAAATACAATTTTTGTACAATAGAAGTAGAAGGTGAAATAGATTGATGCATATATTAATAAATAAATTAAACTTAAAGTGAGAATATTGCAGTATGTAAACACTGGTATGTAGCAGCAACATTAGAGATATTGTCACAGCAGAGTCCAGATCTCTACATGAATGCTTTCTGGACAGCAGTCGCCTCTGTTAGTGATGATTACTTTGTTAATGTCATACACCGCCTACAAATCCACTCTCCTCCATGGGCTTTGGTGAGCATTTGTAGTAGTACATGAGTAGGAATTCATGTTAGATGCTCTGTTGCCATCGATAACTAAGGAAGCAAAACTGCTAAAGTATGTGGAAGATTGCATAGCTATTCCTCTTAAAGCCACATTGACTGTAGGAGAGAAAATAATGTTTATTTATTATTTATTTGCTTTAATGACAGTACGCATTCAAGCTGGAATGGAGTCCACATTACAATCCATTTTAGATCAAATCAGCTGGAGTGTCATTTGAATACATTTTAAAAAATGAGCTTACAGTATGTGCAATGCTTTGAACATGCACAATATTACAAACATGTTTTATATTAATTTATCTTTTCAATATCAATTTTTTTTTCTAATTTTTAAAACCTGCTTATTTTCAGATTCCTTACCTTGCTGATGGGTCAGTATCCACTGCAATGAAAAGATGCATATCCATGTGCAAAAATATATAATCTTTATAGGTATTTTATTTCTCTCTATAGATAGATAGATAGATAGATAGATAGATAGATAGATAGATAGATAGATAGATAGATAGATAGATAGATAGATAGATAGATAGATAGATAGATAGATAGATAGATAGTAAATTCAAAATTGCAACTAACACTTATAAAACCAGAAAACAAACAAACAAAAAAAACTCTAAATAAATTCAGAGTTTACCTAAACAAAGAAGCATTTTCTGCTCAAACAGAAAGGTAACAAATTTAGACGAATTGGGGAAGCAATGTAGCATCCACCATGTGGATGAATCAGTATTTTAATATGCACATACGAAGTAAATCAGAAAGCAAATATATAATGCATTTAAGCCAAATAAAGTTATAGTTTAGACAGATTTCTTACCTTGCTTGCTATTGTTCAGAAGCCTCATGCCTTTGACCAATTTAAGCTCAGAGCTATTCACTTGGTCTTTTGCTAAATTATTGTGCAGTGTATTTAAAAGGCAAATCCACTTTGTATTTCACAAATGCAAATAGGTTTGGCTCAGATAACAGTCTATAAAAAGTTTAAAAGATCATTAAGCAGAAACGACCAACCTTCCAATCAGTAGTCGAACATTTTAACATTTTAACCACGGAGTTGCCACTTTCCCAGAAGCATTTATGTGTCACATCTACATTAAATCACAGAAAAAATATTTTCTTCACATATTCCAGCTAGTTGTTTGGATTGTTTGGAAGTTGGGGCCAGAGCACAAGGTCAGTCATGTTACAGATAATAACATCTCCATTTGAAGTGTTACACACACACACACACACATATATATATATATATATATATATATATATATGTATATATATATATATATATATATATATATATATATATATATTGCAATGAAAAGATGCAGAGAAGAGATGAGAAGATTAGTTTCTTACAGGTGCATGTATTGGTGAGATGAACAGTTTTGTTTCATTTTTTGTGAACTGCTGACAATATTTCTCCTAAATTCAAAATATAACTATTATTATTTAGAGTGTATATTTAAAGGAAATGACAACACATCAAAATAACCCAAGTTCATGCAGTATTTGCAGAGCTTTAATAACTCAAATAAAACAGAATGCAAATAATTTGTAAACAAATTGTGTTAACGCTTTGGCTAAATAACATTAAGAAATCAGTATTTAGTGGAATAACCCTAATTTGCATGCGTTCGGCACCAGTTTTTCATTTAAATGGGTAATGTGTAATGAAAGGATGCCACATCGTTTGATGGAAATAAACATGATCAACCTACAGATGGCTGAATTCAAAGACAGCCCAAAAATCAAAGTGAAAAAATGATGCAGAAGACTAGTCCATTTTGCTGAAATTTCATTGCAGCAACTCAAAATGGTACTCAGTAGTTTGTATGGCCCCCACGTGCTTGTATGCATTCCTGACAATGCATGCTCCTAATGAGATGACAGATTGTGTCCTGGGGCATTTCCTCCCAGATCTGGACCAGGGCATCACTGAACTCCTGGACAGTCTGAGGTTCATCCTGACGGTGTTGGATGGAGTTCCTTCATCCTCCAAAAACTGCCTGCGTACTCTCACCACATATATATATATATATATATATATATATATATATATATATATATACATATATAGTAAATTTACTATTTTATCACTATTATATCCCTAATAAGCAAGCCTGTGGTGCCAGTGGCAAGGAAAAACTCCCTGTGATGATATGAGGAAGAAACCTTGAGAGGAACCAGACTCAGAAGGGAAGCCATATTCAAGTGCAAAAATAGTGAAAAACAGTCAGAAAAGATGAGTAGGGAAAAAATGTCAGTTCCTGTTTTAGTGGTCATCTCATTGTTGCCCATCTAGTGCACCTGTTGTTAATTTCATTAACACCAAAGCAGCTGAAACTGATTGACAACCCCCTCTGCTACATACTGTAACTGACCAGAACAATATCCCAGGAGTTTAATTGACTTGATGCTATACTCTGATTAAAAAGTGTTCCTTGAAATTTTTTGGAGCAGTATATTTAGGGATTTTGAATTTCATTCATAATTTCTTTTAGGAAAATAGTATTTTGCATGAATTTTGCATTAGGCTACTCAAATCCCCAAGATTGCCTTATCTCATTTGCTTCTGCAGGATGTATTGGAAAATGAACTAAGCTCATTCATGTGATGGTAATGCATTGCATAAAATCATGCAGATACAGATAAGCCCTGCAGTTAGAATTCACACCACAGCTTGTTTGAGATTTTGTAGAGGTCAGTCTGGGATTTCATACAGCCACCCGAGTTTACACAGAACTACGTTAATGAGAGAGGTCAAAGGAGAATGCCCAAACTGGTTTGAGCTGACAGGAAGGCTATAGTAAAGATAATCCTTACAAATGTGCACATAAATGTCAAACCAAATGAGGTGGCTTAGCTCTAACTAAATAAGTTTCCACTCCTGGCTGTAAGAAAAGAACAGGAATCTGAGCCTACACTGGGCATAAACTCACTGAAACTGGACAGTTGAATATTGGAAAACTGTTGACTGAGCTGATGAATCTTGATTTCTACTGTTTCTGTTGTGTTCTGTTGGGTCAGATATTTGCATAAGCAGTGTAAACCTGCCTTGTCTCAATAGTCCTTATGGTATAATAGTGTGGGAAATGTTTTAATTAAATTAGGTTATAATGTCAACATGTTTCCAACACCTTGTGGATTTATGCTATTAACATTTGAAGTGAATAACACTAATTACCTTATTCCTGTGGCACCTGTCAAGGAGTGGGATATATTAAGCAACAAGTGAACAATGAGTTCTCCAAGTTGATGTGGCAAGCATAAGGATCTGAGTGACTTTGACAAGGGTTAAACTATGAAGACTAGACGAACAAATCAGAACATCTATAGAATCAGTAGGATCAGTGTATTTTCCTTCTCTGACATGTGATCCAATATCATCAGTAAATTCTGTTGTGTTCTTGTATAAGCAATTATTGTCCAGGAAATGGAGCTGTGTGCCTGTAAAAGAAGAGGAACAAGAGCTGCCTGTATTTAAGCTGCCTGTAATGTAAAACGCTGGCAGTGTTTGCCTACTCTCCTTAATTTGTTATTAAAATCTTTGAAATTTACAAGCGACTCTTCATGGTTACCCGGATCCAAAATGTGATTTTTTTTTTTTTGAAATGGCTCAGGTCAATGATGCGATCATTCCGCGACATTGCATTATAAATGTCTTCTTTAGTTTGAGAGTGCTATGGTTGCCCGGGTTGCCATATTGGATTGAAATCTCTCTCTAGCAATTTTAATATCATTAGAGCAAAATTACTTTGACAGTTTGATTTTCATTTTTTCTTTTTAATTTCATTGTCTGTACTGCTTATCCAATCTATCCTTGGATCATGGGGAGCCTGTGCCTATCTCAGGCATCATCAGACATCAAGGCAGGATACACCCTGGACAGAATGCCAAGCCATCACAGGGCACACACACACTCCGGTCAATTTAGGTCAATCCAATAGAAGCATGTCTTTGGACTGTGGGAGGAAACCCACCAAGCACGGGGATAATATGCAAACTCCACACACACACACACACACACACACACACACACACACACACACAGTGAGCAGGAGCAAGACTCAAACACAGGATGCTGGAAGTGTGAGGCGAACGTGCTAACCACTAAGCCACTGTGCCACCTTGACAGGGCCTACGTTTCCAACAGATTTACTTATAGCTGTTAAGTATATGTCTATATGTCTATAGCTAGTAGTTTTACAGGGGTTGGACAATGAAACTGAAACACTGGCCAATTTAGTGTTGGAGGTTTCATGGCTAAATTTGACCAGCCTGGTGGCCAGTCTTCATGTGATTGCACATTCCACCAGTAAGAGCAGTGTGAAGGTTTAATTAGCAGAGTAATAGCACAGTTTTGCTTAAAATATTGCAATGCACACAACATTATGGGTGACATATCAGAGTTCAAAAGAGGACAAATTGTTGGTGCACGTCTCGCTGGTGCATCTGTGACTAAGACAGCAAGTCTTTGTGATGTATCAAGAGCCACGGTATCCAGGGTAATGTCAGCATACCACCAAGAAGGACGAACCACATCCAACAGGAGTAACTGTGGACGCAAGAGGAAGCTGTCTGAAAGGGATGTCCGGGTGCTAACCCGGACTGTATCCAAAAAACATAAAACCACAGCTGCCCAACTCACTGCAGAATTAAATGTGCACCTCAACTCTCCTGTGTCCACCAAAACTGTCCGTCGGGAGCTCCACAGGGTCAATGTTGGCTGCTATAGCCAAACCTTTGGTCACTCGTGCCAATGCCAAACATCGGTTTCAATGGTGCCAGCAGCGAAAATCTTGGGCTGTGGACAATGTGAAACATGTATTGTTCTCTGATGAGTCCACCTTCACTGTCTTTCCCACATTCGGGAGAGTTACGGTGTGGAGAAGCCCCAAGAAGCGTACCACCCAGACTGTTGCATGCCCAGAGTGAAGCATGGGGGTGGATCAGTGATGGTTTGGGCTGCAATATCATGGCATTCCCTAGGCCCAATACTTGTGCTAGATGGGCGCGTCACTGCCAGAGTGATTTGATGAACATGAAAGTGAAGCTGAACATCTCCCATGGCCTGCACAGTCACCAGATCTAAATATTATTGAGCCACTTTGGGGTGTTTTGGAGGAGCAAGTCAGGAAACGTTTTCCTCCACCAGCATCACGTAGTGACCTGGCCACTATTCTGCAAGAAGAATGGCTCAAAATCCCTCTGGCCACTGTGCAGGACTTGTATCTGTCATTCCCAAGACGAATTGATGCTGCATTGGCCGCAAAAGGAGGCCCTACACCATACTAATGAATTATTGTGGTCTAAAACCAGGCGTTTCAGTTTCATTGTCCAAACCCTGTATATGCTACACCCAAACCTCAAACATTTGATGTTTTTTTATTTTCGTTGTTGTTCTTTGACCTTAATTTTCTGCTACCTGTAATTCAGAATTACAAAGGTCAACTGTCATATCATTCAGATAAAATAAGTAAATACATTAATATACAGCAGTCAAAATGATCAATTCCTTAATTCAGAAGGTCAGAATGCTGCTGTTCACACTGCAGCAGATGTTTTTAAAACATTAAAATACTGTTTTGAAGTATTATTTTTGGATCATTATTGGTTAAGCTACTTAATTACATATTGATATCTGTTAGCTGATCATTGTCAAACAATTCTATGGCATGGAAATTATGATTATTTAAGGGGACAAGCACTGAAAGTGAATATATATTAGGATATTTTGCTGTCACATGTGCTGTTTATGTTGCTGTTGTTTTTTTTTTAACAAAAAGCCTCAATAACTATTTAGCTCTGCCCACTTTGATTATTTGCGAATTTGGATAATATGCAAGACCTTTTTCAAAATGCTCATGAGTGCATACATGGATTCACACCTGACTGGCAGGATGAAAGTAACATAGCTTTTTCTCCGGAACTAGTAGTCTGATCAAGTTGAAATTTGGTATGGTAAATATATGTGCAAATTTTATTAGATTTTCATATTCTCATGTTTCACCTAATTAATGAAAAAATATGGTTGATTTTCTTGATTAACCGTCTATGACAAGTGAGTTCACATGTAACCTTGTCATGACATACAGTTTTTAGTGATTTACCTCAGTGTGTTCAACTAATTTGAGAGAATTTCACCCTTGATACAGCAACGAGTAGCACAGCAAAAAAGCCAGAGAATCTTTCTAAAAAGAGCACAGAAGCTGTAAAAATAACATAAACAGTAAAACAGAAATACTGGAATTTATTGTTCTAGATCAGACCTGGGCCACATCCAGCCCTTTCTCACATTTCCAGAAAGCTACTGAATACATCTACTCAATTATAATTAGTGAGAGAAATCTTACTAGCATAATCCTACCACAATATCTAGTTAAAATCCAAACCTAGGCTTGACAATGGTAAACCCAACAAACAAGAGAGCATTTTAAATAGATCAATAAGAAATGCAGCTGACAATCAACTTCAGATAACCTCACCTGAATAACTTAGAATCTTCACATGGGCTAGGCCAGTAGTAAATATATTATATATTTTAATATATTTAAATATAATAATAATAATAATTATTATTATTATTATTATTATTATTATTATTATTATTATTATTATTATTATTATTATTATTATTATTTTTATTTATTTATTTATTTATTTATTTATTTCAGGCTCCTCAACACCCAGAACTGAACTGTACCAAACTCACTCACTCACACACACACACACACACACACACTCAGCTGTATGAACTTAACTGAACTGTACCATAATCACTCACACACTCAAACACTCATTCAATATACACCCATGTCTATAGCACCACCCATATTAAAACTGTTTACATGCTATTTTTGCGCATGCTGTCTTGCACCTTCACTCAACTGCTGTTTTTGCACACCACTTTTCAATACTGCCAACAATTGTTGCTAATGCATAAGTGTATATATGTTTACAAGAATTCTCCTGTTTACAGTCATCTTATTTTTGTACAATGTACTGTATAATACACAGAATGTACACTGCTCAGCACTATTTTGTGTATCTTTGTGTATAAATTTCCATAATTAAACATTCTCTTTTATGGTGATATTTTTATAGGTTTTACTTTTTAAATTCACCTGGGGTCATTGTTGCCATTGTTGATTAAGGAATTGCCAATGTGGATCTCCACAGCGCCATTTATCCGTTCTAGACAACAGTCGCCTCTGTTAGTGACGATTACCTTTGTAATGTCATACACTGCCAACAAATCCACTCTCCACCATGGGTTATTCTGAATGTTTGTGTGTGTACATGAGTAGGAGCCCATATTAGATGCTCTGTTGCCATCGATAGCAAAGGAAGCATAGAAATTGTTAAACATTAAAGATGATTGTGTTGCTATTCCTCTTGGAGCCACATTGACTGGAGTGAAGAAGAGAAAAAACATATACACTACTCACAAAAAGTTAAGGATATTTGGCTTTTGGGTGAAATTTATAGAAAATGTAAAAAGTTCATTATATCATGAAAGTAGGGCATTTAAGTAGAAGCATGCAGTGGTGATTTCCTCATCTCAAACAATTTATTGAAACAAAAGCCAACAACAATGGTGGGTATACCACAACAAAAAATGTCAATGTCTCAATAATTTGTCATGTGCCCGTGACCATCAATTACAGCTTGACAACAACGTCTCGTGCTGTTCACGAGTCGACTTATTGTCTGCTGAAGCATGGCATTCCACTCTTCTTGAAGGGCAGCCCTCAGGTCATTGAGGTTTTAGGATGCAGGGTTACAAGCCTCTACACGGTGACTCAGCTGATCCCATAGGTTTTCTATAGGATTCAGGTCTGGAGAAAGTGCAGGCCACTCCATTTGAGGTACCCGAGCCTCCAGCAGCCATTCCCTAATGATGCGACCTCGATGAGCTGGAGCACTGAAGATGAAATTAAGCCTGTGTTGTTCATGCAGGGGCACAATGACTGGATTAATGATGTTATTCAGGTAGTATTGGCTTGTCACTGTACCATTCACAAGATGTAGGGCAGTTCTGTATTGAGTAGACACACCTGCCCAGACTGTAACACCAGCACAACAGTGGCTGATGCATAGCACTCTCCTTGACATCTCCAACATCGTTGGCGGCCATCATTTCTGCACAATGTGAATCGACTTTCATCAGAGAACAGCACTGAGGCCCACTGGTCCCTCGTCCAGCGTAAATGCTCCCTGGCCACTGGAATGCCAATAAACTCCAGGCACATTTAAGGGAGGTGAGAGGCACCCAAGTGTGACATCAGACCATCACACCGTTTACATCAGCATGGTCTGTGTGCTAGACGACCTGCAAGGGTACCTGACCACATCACCAGGCACAGGTGTCGCTGGACGAGGGACCAGTTGCTCAGTGCTGTTCTCTGATGAAAGTCGATTCACGATGAGCAGAAATGATGGCCGCCAATGATGTTGGAGACGTCAAGGAAAGCGCTATGCATCAGCCACTGTTGTGGTGGTGTTACAGTCTGCGCAGGTGTGTCTACTCAATACAGAACTGCCCTACATCTTGTGAATGGTACTACCTGAATAACATCATTAATCTAGTCATTGTGCCCCTGCATGAACAACACAAGCCTAATTTCATTTTCATGGACGACAATGCTCCAGCTCATCGAGGTCGTATCATTAGGGAACGGCTGCTGGAGGCTGGGGTACCTCAAATGGAGTGGCCTGCACTTTCTCCAGACCTGAATCCTATAGAAAACCTATGGGATTAGCTGAGTCGCCGTGTAGAGGCTCGTAACCCTGCACCCCAGAACCTCAATGACCTGAGGGCCGCCCTTCAAGAAGAGTGGACTGCCATGCCTCAGCAGACAATAAATCAACTCATGAACAGAAACATTGTCAAGCTGTAATTGATGGTCAAGGGCACATGACAAATTATTAAGACATTGACATTTTTTGTTGTGGTATTCCCACCACTGTTGTTGGCTTTTGTTTCAATAAATTGTTTGCAAAGAGGAAATAACAATTGCATGCTTCTACTTAAATGCCCTACTTTCATGATATAATATCACTGTAGCATGAACTTTTTACATTTTCCATAAATTTCACCCAAAAGCCAAATATCCTTACTTTTTGTGAGTAGTGTATATGTATGTGTGCTCATAATGTTATGGCTGATTGGCAGATATACCAATCAGAGATACTCCTCTGCAAGTGACTTCCATGGACAACTGACCCATTGGGAAGGGCTACATCACATGTCAGACCATTCCTTTCACCCTCCAAGTTGGGCTATTGCACTTCAAAGAATGCTTCTTACTATATCATTTCCTCTACACTAACCCCATCATCCTGAGTTTCCCCTGGCTACAGCTCCATGATCTGCACATGTCCTGGAAAGAGGGGGAACTAACACTTCCAGGTCAACTGCTTAAAGAACACAGTCTCTCAACCATGTCTCGCCTTACATAATCACTTACATTGATGACATCCTGATCTCTTCCACCTTTTACAACGACCACATTCATCATGTTCATGCCATGCTCACCCAGCTGTTGCAACACCAGTTCAACAGAGACCATCACATTCCTAGGATACATCATATCACCGAGTGGGTAGAGATGGACTCCAGCAAAGTGCAAGCAATTATGGACTGGCCAGAACCTACCATGATTAAGGAATCACAACGATTCCTGGGGTTCGCAAACTTCTACCGACAGTTCATTCATAACTACAGCTGCTTAGCCAACCCACTAACCTCTCTCCTGTGGGGGAAAACCAAGCCCCTCCGTCCAAGCTTTACATGCCCACCTTGCTGCCCAGCTGAGGCCACAGAGGCATCCACCGTACCATGACCTTGATAACAAAACAAGTTCTATTGGCCCTCTCTGTCCCAAGATGCAGAGGAATACAAGCCGTGACAAGCTGTCAGCTCCCAAAAGTCCTACTGGATCCTCTGCTCATGCCCCAATGGCCCTGGTCACACATGTCAATCGACTTCATCACTGACCTTCCAGACTCAGAGGCTTACAACATTATCTTGGTGGCGATCAACCGGTTCTCCAAAGCCTGCCGACTGGTGCTTTTGAAGTTCCTACCCACAGCCATGAAAACAGCTACAGCATTATTCTATCAGGTTTTTCAAACCTATGGGCTCCCTGAAGACATTGTATAAGACTGAGGGCCTCAGTTTACCTCAAAAGTATGGAGAGCATTCTGCACCCACCTTGGAGTCAATGTAAGTCTCAGCTCAGGCTATCATGCACAGTCTAATGGACTGAGTTCCTCCCATGGGCAGAGTACCCCCAGACCTCGCTTACGCATTCATCTACAAGACTTACTCCATTCCAGTGCATTCTGGGCTATTAGCTGCCACTGTTTTCATGGTCTGGGGAACCCTCTGACATGCCCACAGTGGATGACTGTGCCCCTGTCGGTCTGCAGTGGGCCATACGCAGGCAGAGGATCCAAGCTGATCGCCACAGGCGCCCACATCCCAGGTTCAGGTGGGACAACAAGTCTGGCTGTCTACACAAAATTTGAGATTGAGACTACCATGCCACAAACTCAGCCCATGCTTTATCGGCCCGTTCCGCATGATCCATAAGATCAATCCGGTCATGTACCACCTTCAACTTCTCCCTTCGTACAGCATCTCCCCCACTTTCCACGTGTCTTTCCTCAAGCCAGCACACTCTTGCCACATAATATCAATATTAGCAAATAAAGAGATCCTCATGTTTAGTGTTAGGTTATTCAGGTGCTCAATATTCTTTGATATCATACAGCAGCATGTCAGTTGTATTGATATCTATATATTAAGAATTCATTCACAGGGAGATACATGACAAACAACACACAATTGCATGCTTTTGATTTGAGAGTGCATAGTGTTATACTGTCAAAAATATTCTTTAATATTTTTATCTATAAGTAAAAATGCCAGAATGAAGCATTATCCTTAGTATCTAGTAACACAAAATGCAGAGGTGAGTTTAGATTTGTCTAAAAATGTGATACAATCCTGAAACATAGAATATTGTGTTTGATTGTAGACACAATCAGTCCTCATGTTTGTGATAAATGAGTTGATTTGAGCACCGACACTGACAAGATTATTGAATATCTTGCATTCTAAATAAGACTCTAAGACTAATAACAATTTGAAATGTTTATTTAAGCAAATGTACTGTGCTGAACATGTCTGTATAGATAACGTACAAATTAAATAAAAAGGGCCTATTAACAATTTAATGAGCATCATTACTGTAAAAATTTTGGAAAATCTAAACAGGCAAGTCTTTAAATGTTTATATTAGACACACTTAATCCAGTAAGTAAAACCTCATTCCTATATGATCTCAGCACTTTCTATTTTTTAAATGCTTCCAAATACATTCAAATGTATAAAGAAAAGTGATGATTCTTTGGTTTTTAACATTTCTGATCGGCTAGGAAGTGACAGGGATTCTAAGTATTTCATTACATGTGTCATGGCAATATTAGAAGATTGTGATTAATAAAAAGAATAATAAATAAAGAAACATTAATGATCATTAATATTATTTATTAGTTTACAGTGTTTTGCTTTACCCTTTTGTGCAAAATGTTTTCTTTGTGCTATTGTCATGAATGAGCAGTTCTTGCAACCATGCAAATTTGAGTGTTTTTTTGTCTTACTATTCCTGAGAGTCTACTGAATACATCTACACAAACCATATTTGTGGGACGTTACTAGCAAAATCCTACCACAAAATCAAGCTATCAGCTTAAATTCAAATCTAGGCTTAACTATGCTTAACCAAAAATATTAAGAAATCATTTTAAAAGATACATTTCAAAATGAATACCTTAATTAATAAATTAACCTATTAATACATTTTGTAACCAATATATATACATATCAGCTATCCAGTACATGTAATTCCATTTACTATACCCAAACCTCACACATTTGATGTTTTTTTTTTCTTGATCTTTGACCACTTCTTCTTCTTCTTCTTCTTCTACATATTTAAAATGTTTCTGCTTCCTGCGAGTCAGAATGACAAAAGTCTTGACTGTCAATGACACTCAGGTATCATTCATATGGACTTGTGTGGCAAACACTCCACATAATAAAAGACTAATAATAAGCTAGTTAGTATTGTTGCAAATGCTTTTAAACCATTACAAGAAGATTTCGGTCAGCTGGATATGTGCGCATTGTTTTATAGCATGGATATTATTATCATTGCAACTGTTAGGATTTTCTTCTTCTTCTTCTTCTTCTTCTTCTTCCTTATTAAAACTAATTGTGCAGACCATAGGGTAAGTAGTACAGATATGAAACTAGGTAGTACTTCCCCTAGTGCTATTCAGGGAAGTGAGATGGGCCTGATTGGCCTAATGGTGGTGCTATAATGCAAGGTTTTAACAGTTTGGTCCATTTCTAATGAATATTAATCTGTAGAAGCAAAAATCTTTATTTTAACAGATTTCTTGTTTTTTCTTAAGCCTAAAAGCCTCAGTAACCATTTGGCAATTTCGAATTTTTAGTTAATTGGCTTAACATGCAAAACCTACTTTTGCAAACTAGTCCTTTTGGATGACAAACTAGTCAGCACACTGCGATCCTTAATAAGTATGACTTATTTATATTTACCAAAAACAGTATGACTGTCACATGAGGCAGTGCTGAATTTACTTTAAAAGCTGTAAGTACATCCATGAATTTGCATGTAACTTAAAAGGCATGGACAGGACAAGACTCTGAGGTCATGTGTAAGGTCTGGTCATACCACAGGGCAGAGCTAAAGTCAGGAACCATGTTTCTCAGGAACCATGTGTCCGATTAAACTAAAATTTGCTATAGTACGTATATGTGCTAGTTTGTAAGTGGATTTCCATGAGGAAGTAATTGCTGAAAAGCATGTCTGTCATGTGATTGCCTGTCATGGTAATCACATATCATTAGATATAAAGAATAATTCGCATTCATGAACCTAGTTTCATGAAAGGACCTTCTATTACCAGATGCAATATCATGTAAGGTGGCTACCCATGGCTGCTATTCATGTTCTAAGGGTTCAGAGTAAAGTTCAAATATTCATTACTCACTAACTAAACTCAGGAGTTTTTTAGCAGGGATTTTACAGCTAGGATTTAGCTATCATTACAAAACACAAGTATCTTCATGTATGGTGCATTTATTGCAGGTCTAGCTTACAGAGGCACCAGAGAGAACAACAGAGAGATTATGTTTTAAATCATTGTTAAATATAATGTTTAATGCTGCTTTATAAAGCCGTCACCAACCCAAATTTGATAATGATCATAACAGATCATGCAGAAGAATTTTTTATTTTATTAAAGAATGACGTTATACTTTTTCTTGCTTTATAGTTAAATTTAATTTTGTGGAATATCTGTGAAACATGTTCCTTCCTGTTAATCCTTAAATTATAACAGGTGTTTTTAAATTATATATAAAACAAATATCAGTCACAATGAGCAATTTTAGTGGAATGTTATAATATCTTATTAATGTTTTAAATGCATACAAAGAATTGTTACCAAATTACAAAGACCTATAGGCAGCAAATATTATAAAATGTTAATAAAGATATATAACTAAATGCATACTTATTTATGCTGATATAATTTTAAGAATTTTTAAATGTATTTTTTGAATTTTCACCTGGGGTTGTTGTTGCCATTGTTGATTAAGGAATTTCCAATGTGGATCTCAGCACCATTTATCCGTTCTGAACAGGTGTCGCCTCTGATGATTACATTGCTAATGTCATACATTGCCAACAAATCCACCCTCCACCACGGGCTTTTGTGTGTATACATGAGAACAAACTCAAGTCAGATGCTCTGTTGCTATCAATAGCAATAACAATAGAAGCATAGTAATAGCCAGAGAATGAAGAAGACTGTGTTGCAATTCATCGTAAGGCCACATTAACTGGAGAGGAAATATTATATATGTAAAAACACACATTGTATTCAAGTATCTCCATGTATTCTTCTGTATTCTTACCTTGCTGATGGGTGAGTATCCATTGCAATGCGAAAATGCATATCCCTTTGCAATAATATATAATCTAAAATTATAAATTTGATTATGTGCCTTATGTGCAAACATATGACAGGTATTTTTTTTTAATAATTAATAAAAGTTAATGTCATTTTAAATTATCATGACAATGCACAAGAGATATTAAATCAATCTTAGTGTTTTTCAAAATCAAAGTTTACCTAAATAAAGAATAGGCCTCTCTGAATTCTCTTTTTTCTGCTCAAATTGAAAGAAAACAACTTTCCAACGAAAGGAAAATAGCCCATTGAAGAAGGAATATAGCATTTACAAGTTCAGAATCAGTACACATCCAACTATATGCAGCTCATCATCTAGCAAATATACAATACATTAAGCCAAGTAAAAACACAGTTTAGAGAAAGTTCTTACCATGCTTAACATAGAACAGAAAGTCATCTCTTTGACCCTCTTCAACTCTGAGTTGTTCATTTGGTGTTTACAAAATGTATACAAAACTACTACATATTTTCCATGTACAGGCTTTTATTCAGTATGAAAACTGATTCATAAATCAATCTGTTGTTTTTATGAAAACTTTTGCACAAATGTGTTTCACAAAGCAAAAGCAAAAGGTTAAATTTGAACTGATGAATCACCTAGCATTCATTTATTTCATCTGATATTGTTGTTTCTACTTCAAGAAATGAACACTGTTTAATCAGCTTTCAGGGTTAAGAGCTTTTCATTTCAAAACATGGGTTAAGAGCTTTTTTATTTTTCGAAACAAAACATTAATAACATCTCCATTTGAACTGCCAAAATATGCAGATTAATTTTATTTTAAGGGAATTTAAAATAATAATAATAATAATAATAATAATAATAATAATAATAATAATAATAATAATAATAATAATAAAATTCATTAATAATAACATAACAATAATATTTATGTCATAATTATATTATTTATTAGATTTCTTGTTGGATTAGATTAGAAGATGTTGGACTATTTATTGGGGATTTGTGAATTCAAATCCCAGGACCACCAAGATGCTTTCTTTGGGCCCTGAAGCAAGGCCCTTAATCCTCAATAGCTCAGTTGTATAAAAATGAGATAAAATGTAAGCTACTCCATATAAGGGTGCCATATATGTAAATGTATGACCTACTTCCAGATTCTTTAGTAAAAACTTGTATTTTGCATGAATTTTGCATTAGACTACTCAAGGCACCTAGACTTGCCAAATGTTCTTGATTCTTCTATTTGTAAACGAACTAAGTTCATTCATAAGTCAGCAGTGCAATGTCTAAAATCATGCAGACACTTTCAATTAGTCACATCACATCACACCTAAAAATGTGATTTCAGTGAACTCAATGATGATGATATGGTTATTGGTGTCAGACAAGGCTGATCTGGAAGCTAAGGACAGGAATCTGAGGCTACAGTGGGCATGTAGTTACTGAAACTGGACAAATGTTGCCTGGTCTAAATAATCTTTATTTTATTTTGTGCCATGTAGATGACAGGTTCAGACATTGGCATCCATAGCATGAATCCCCACCTGCCTTGTGTCAACAGTCCAGGTAATAAGTGCAATCATTCCAACATAGATCAGAATCTCCAAAACCATTCTTGCCATGAAGAATTGAGGCTGTTCTGAGTGAACTGAGGCTTTGAGGTGGTTCTAAACAGTAATATGGTGTTTTTAATAAAATGGCCAGTCAGAGTATATACAGAAGTTAAAATCAGGCCCTTCAGGTGCATACAAAATCTATGCAAATACCACTATTGAACCATGTCTGGTTGTGTGCTGCCTGTCATCCTCAGCCTATAGATGTGTCCTGCCATGCCCATGCTTTTTAATGGAGAATGACTCCAACACTCTTTGTGTTGTTTGTTTGTTGGTGTTTTGGCTTCAGTTGGTGTTGGGGCTCACATGTGATGTTGGCAAAAGCAGAACATGAAACAAGGACTCACTTTTTTTTTCTTGCCCTCTCCCCTGACTCAGAAGGCCATGCTTTGTACTCAGAAAACTGCTCCATTGTATTTTCCGTGCCAACAAATTGTGGGTTGTGGCTAAGCAGTCTCCACAGTCTCTTTTGAGAAGCTGCTTGAGGTAGTGACACACGCGACAAATGCTGGGTCGTCCGTGTACTGAATTATATTGACAACTGGCTTATTTTAGTTCTGTCAAAAGAATTGGCAGAAAGGCATCAAGATGTTGTGCTTTTGCACATCAGGGGCTTGGGCTCCCTGAGTGTGCTTTCTCCCACTCAGAGAACCATTTTATAGGGGTAATTTGGGATTTGACAATGAAGCAGGGGCAACTGTTTCCTGTATGTGTGAATTGGATCCTCAACACTATGCACTTCAGTCATAAGGCTAAGGCTAGGCCATAAAGTATCTGTCCTCTAGGCTCAGAGGTGATATGATATCAGCAGCAAACGTTATCTACTTGGATCTTCTGCACATGAAACCATTTTAGTTCTCGCTCAAGAGCAAGGGTTCACACAGTCACCCATCCAGGATTACCAGTTTTCAGACTGGTGCAACTAATCCTGCTTTGAGCAGATAGCAAAATGCTTTCTTTGAAGAAAATTTACATTCATGCAAATTTGTGAGCAGATTTCCTGTCAAGGCAGGGCTGACGTCATGGGCATCATGGGCCTTTCCCCTGATAGCTCTGTGCCTGTTGCCTGAAACTCTCTCAGATTAATTTAAGGATTATGTCTCCATCAGTTGATGGGATTAGCATGGACCAATCCGTGAGCAGGAATTCTCCATATTATAAATGCAACAATTTGCTTGAGCTGCTGATCACACCAACTATTCAACATTTCCCCTCAACAATGTTCAACATTGAGCAACCATGTACAAATTTTCAGTTTCACACACACACACACACACACACACACTTGGTATACTGTGGAGAAACTGATATCTGTAGCTAAATGCTAAAACCCCAGTGTTTTTCTAAATGCTAAACTCTCACCACTTCAGGTATTGTCTTCTGAATGTTACTTTACTTTTCTGGCATATGCTCTTAAGATTGTAAGATCAACTTACATTTTTATACAACTGAGCATTTGAGGGTTAAGGATCTTGCTCAGGGGCCAGGCAGTGGGAGCTTGGTATACCTAGGGTTTGAGCTCACAATCCTCCAATCAGTAGTCCTACGACTTAACCACTAATCTACCTCCTACGATCATAGGAGCTATCATTTCTTGCGTATATTCACCAGCATTGTACTGTGTAAAAAGGAAAAGGAAACACAAATTTGTTTTACAAAACAGGGACCCAAAAATTTTGAATATTAAATATTAAAAAGGCATTGTAAGATGTCACTCTGCCCACAGGCTAGACTGAGGATGGAGAACAATTGACAAGCTTGGCTGTGGATGTCACTTAGGATCCTGTTTATTGTCTATGGTTTCTCTCGCTTAACACTTCGGGCCTTGCCGTCCACTTGCTTCCCTCCTTTGTGCCTCGCTACGCCTCTTGCTCTCTCCTGGGGCATTCACCCAGTTAATCTGGGGGTGCTTCAGGAGCCACACCTTAGAGGGGGGCTATGTCAGGAGCTACTGGGACAGTTCCCTGTCAGACAGAGGGGGTGCTGGCAGGCATTTCACCATAGACTGCTTCCTGTTTCTTTATTCACCAGGTGTGGTGCCATGCCCTTCCTATTGTTCCACTCTCCCGCTGTGTCACCTGTTCCCCATTTACCCTAATGTTTTGTCCAATATATACTATGTGCCGTTTTGTATCTGTCTTTGTCAGTCATCGTTTTTATTCATGTGGTCCGGTCAGATGCTGTGGTGTTTCCAGGTTCTCATGTTATAGTTATGTTTTTGTTACTCAAGTTTGTTCTGTGTTCATTGTTCTGTGCAAATCTTGTTTTAGTTTGGTTAATAAATAAACTGTGACTACAACAGAGATCCAAGTTTGATCCCCGCTTCAGGTGGTGTTTTATCAGTGTCGGGCTGTGCATTTCACACCTAAGCCTTCACTGGTATCCTTCCTGAATGAATCCACCTCTATGCCATCATGACGCCACCATTGGCGTCGCTAGGCCATTTTCTAGAGTGAGGATCAGAGGACAAGTGTGTGTGAGTGTGTGTGTGATCAGGAAGACTCGTATTTGGCTTGTTCAGTACTCAAATGTTATACACTTCTATTCAATACAGTGGAATGCTGCAATAAGTTTACCATCCTACCCTCTTAGTCAAACCTTTATTTTTATTTTATTTTATTTTATTTTATTTTATTTTATTTTATTTTATTTTATTTTATTTTATTTTATTTTATTTCATGTCTTTATTTATTTATTTATTTATTTATTTATTTATTTATTTATTTATTTATTTATATTTTTTTACTATTATACCCTCATTGGGGGCTGAGCCCCCCTTAAATGAAAATCCTTGAATCGCCCCTGGATGCCACGGTAATAGATACTAATCAACCGTTAAATAACAAAGTAAAAAATAAATTAGGCTACAGTATTTCACACCTCACAAGAAATAGTCAATTTTATTACGGTTACTTTTCTCAAAAAATACATTGTTGATGACCTATGCAGCAAACTGCAATCTCTGCAGGATGCAGCATCCAAAATGAGATACAGTGAATATAGAAACAATGTATATGTGCGGTTTGCTGCCTCTGACTACTCCAATTATACAACCAAAGGACGGGAAATTGCTGACGTAGATTCTGATATCATGTGCAAAGTTTAGCCTTTTATGTTGACAGGGGTCAAAGTGAAGTTTAAATAACTATTTCCCCAAAATTAACTTAATAAACCAAAATTCCATGTAAGCTGAAAATTAATGTTCCATTTCTTACTGTTCATGTCTAACTGAATAAATTCAGTAAATTTCTAACAGGTAGCTTAGATATCAACTAAAAATACAAGTTTTTTAATGTATGATCTATTTATTTTTTCATGAATCTTAATACAGTAATCCCCCTCTATAGAGCGGTTCATATATCACAATCCCGATATATCACAGATTTTTATTTGGAACATAACTATTTTTCCCAGTATCCACAAATTGTTTTTATGTTGAAATAAGGTAATTTATTAATAAAAATATAATTATTAATTACAAAATATAAACATTAATTAAAATGAGGTAAAATGTTAATAATATATAAAATATTGTTCAGCGTATTTACTCAAAGGAAAGTACGGTGCGGGGATGCTGAAAATCAAAATACAATAATCACGGTTGTGATTGGCTGCTGCTGGCAGAATTCTCCAGCATCCCAGTTCTTCGCGTGTCACTGTCCCGAGTGTTTTGGTTTGTTCTTTGTATGCTGTCTTTTTTCTGTAAGCCCTATTATGTCGCCCAAATGCTCTGCACTGTCAAGGAAGGCTTCTGTCAAGGAACATACATACATACAGTACTCACTATGAATGTGATATTTCTATGAATTTACCCAAAATTCATCTCACTATATGCATGCAAATGTTTTCTGTGTGTGTTTAAAGAGGGTGGGACGGTAATTTATGGCTTAATCAATTTAAAAAAAAGCATTTGGGGGTGGCATCTGTGTATCGCGGATTTTCATTCATAAACGTGGGATTCTTGTATCCTAAAGATTGCTGCCTATGTCTTCTTCTTCTTCTTTTTCTTTTTCTTCTTCTTCTTCTTCTTCTTCTTCTTCTTCTTCTTCTTCTTCTTATTATTATTATTATTATCATCAACAGTAGTAGTAATAGTAGTAGTTGTTGGTGTTGTAATAGTAATATTCTTCTAATCTTTCCTACCCTTTTTAAGTGTCAGGTGTCAGTTTCAAGTTCTGGTTCCTTTGTCCAACGGACCTGAAATACTGATGACTGGACATTGGCAGATTTGATCTACAGAGAAAAAAAATACTGTTATGTGCTATGCAATACACATAATACACTTGCTGCAGTGCAGCAGTAATGGCAAATGAGTGTAGCTACAAGGTATGTGTACCTAATAAACTGACAACTGAGTGTACATTCTCACAAACACACCTTTTGAAGAACATTTTCCGTCATGGTAGGGTTGCTGAGATCCTCAATGCCATTAAACTTTAATTTCAGGTATGCCTTCTTAAATACGGGGACTACAAAAATAATCAACAATTGATATTGAGCAACTCTACATTTAAATTTAAATAAAATTGTTAATTGAATATAAAATTGGAACCTGGAACTCCATAGACTTCCACTTCACAGAGCGTGAGGTGCTGGGCAACATTGGGAATGATAATATTCACGTAACGACCCCGCATATTGCAGGTGTAATTTGCAGAGGCACCAGCAGGGATGCTAGGGATAACAACACATCTACAGAGAGAAAAACAACAACAGAGTATTAACTCTCTGTGAAATATTAAACTGATTCCAAAGTTAATAATGCTTTATAAAACTGTCACCAGCCTGAAGTTGATTTTCATTTTTTTTTAAATATTTTTCATAAATTTTATATTATCATAACAGAGTGCGCAGAATATATTCATTTTTAATGACACATCATATTCATTCCTTAGCTTATAGTCAGGTTTTATTTTGTGGAATGTCTGTAAAACATGTTAGCCCTGTTATCCCTTACTATAGCAGCTGTAGACAGTTGTTACCTCACCATCCTCACTTTTTCACCACCCTCTTATTTTTATAATTTGTTACCTGGGGTTACTGTTGCCATTGTTGACTAAGGAATTGCCAATGTGGATCTCAGCACCATTTATCCGTTCTGGACAGCAGTCACCTCTGTTAGTAATGATTACATTGCTAATGTCATACACCGCTAACAAGTCCACTCTCCACCAGGGGCTATTGTCAGCATTTGTACATGCACATGAGTAGGATCTGAAGTTAGATGCTCTGTTGCCATCAATAGCTAAGGAAGCATAGTAACTGCCAGCAAATATGGAAGATTGTGTTGCTTTTCCACTTAAGGCCACATTGACTGGGGGAAGAAGAAAATATATTTTTATTTTTATGTATATAAACACACACACAAACACACACACACACACACACACACAAACAATATAAAATATTCTTACCCTGCTGATGGGTCAGCATCCACTGCACTGAGAAAATGTGTATTCCTGTCCAAAAATATATTTTCTAATATTATACATGTGATCATTTGTCGGATTATGAGGAGACATAATAGAAATAACATCTGATGGGAATTTTCAAAATATATTGGAATATAAAAGACATTGTCATTTTAAGTTCTTTGGTGTATTTACAGGAGATATTAAATCAATCTTAGTTCATCTGCAACCAACACTAACACAATTTTTTAAGTTATACATGAAATCTTGATACTTTAAATTAGTGTTTACCTAGAAAAAGTAGCATAGGACTCTGTGAATTTTCCATTTTCTGTTCAAATGGAAAGATAACAGTTTCAGATTTACAACCGCATTCAATGAAATAAAGTGTTATAGCCAAGTGAGGAAGCAATGTGACATTTACCAGCTAAGAATCAGACTTTAATACACTTTTTATGAGGTACATTATATAGCAAATATATAATGTATTAATCCAAATAGAGGCACAGTCTTGAGAGATTTCTTACCTTGCTTGACCTATATCAGAAAGTGATCTCTTTGTTGTTTTTAAACTCTAAGCTGTCCGCTGGAGTTTTGTGAAAAGATAATGTAGTGTATTTAAAAGGCAAATGCACTTCTTTTTTTTTTTTTTTTACAAATGCAAATAGGTTTGAGTCAGACAACAATATATAACAAAGTTTTGAAAAACATGATTAAAAAGCTTCCATTTAGATTTTATGTATACAGGAATACAGTATACAGGTATAGGTTTCATCCAGCATTACAATTACTTCTTGAATCAATCCTTGTCTAATTCATAAAAAACTGTTGTGCAAATGTGTTGAACTAAAGCAAAAGCAAAATGTCACAGCTGAAAATGAAGGGATGAATCACCAAGCATTCCTTTTGCTCATCTGATTTATATTTGTTTCTCAAAAAATAATAATAATTATGTATAATAATAATAATAATAATAATAATAATAATAATAATAATAATATAAAAAATAATACAATAATTATTATTATATTCACAAGAATAAAATAAATATAAAAAAATAACATTACAAAATGTGTTTGTTTTGTAATTGTAAATAAACCTTTGCTGCTATATAAATTTATTATTATTATTATTATTATTATTATTATTATTGTTGTTGTTGTTGTTGTTGTTGTTGTTGATGATGTCAGTAATAATATTTTAACTGTCATGTCTTTTGGCATTCATCACAAAATTATTAGGAAAATAGTTTTATGCATAAATTATGTAGTAGGTGAGTCAAAGCTATTTGAGTGCCAGACGTTATTTCCTTCTGTAGGATGTACTGTTATAAGACCTAAGCTCATTCATGTGATCTTCAGATAAGAGCTTCAGTTAGTATTTACATCAACCATCTGAATGGAGAATCTCAGTAATATCAGTGATGGCCAGAGTTCACACAGAATAGTGAAAAAAATAAACACCTTGTTTATGGGAAGAAAGAAGAGAATGGCCAGACTGGTTCAAGCTCACAGAAAGGTTAGGGTAACAACAATTCTTTACAACTGTAGACAGCAGAAAGGCATCTTTGATCTTATATTATCCGTATTTCCTTAGCACAAGCACTTTTCTATGCATACCATGGCATGCATTTGTATTCAGCCTCCCTGAGTCAATACTTTGTAGAACCACCTTTTGCTGCAGTTACAGCTTCAAGTATTTGGAGTATGTCCCTACCAGCTTTGCACATTGTACATTCTACCAGCTTTGCTTTCCATTGTAGTTGCATAAGATATTGGTTTGCTAATAATATTGGTCATCACAAGAAAAAATAAATAGAAAAATTTATATTTTTTTGTAATTGTGAATAAACTTTGGTTCTATATGAATGTATTATTATTATTATTATTATTATTATTATTATTATTATTATTGTTGTTGTTTTGTTGTTGTTGTAGTCAGTAATAATATTTTAACTGTTAAAGCATATGTAATTAAATAGTCATTCGATTATCTGTCATTTAGAAAGTTAACATTGGGTATCATTGCTGAATCCAATTTCACGTCTTTTGGCCTTCATCAAAACATTTTTAGGAAAATAGTATTTTGCATAAATTATGCAGTAGGTGAGTCAAAGCTCTTTAAGTGCCAGACGTTATTTGCTTCTGTAGGATGTACTGTAATAGACCTAAGCTCATTCATTTGATCTGCAGATAAGAGCTTCAGTTAGTATTTACATCAACCATCTGAATAGAGAATGTCAGTAATATCAGTGATGGTCAGCAGAAAAGCATTTTTGATCTTAAAATTTGTTGAAGTGAATGCAAACAAGCTACAACCAAATTAGGTTCCACTCCAGTTTGGCAGCCAAGAACAGGAATCTAAGGCTACAATGGTCATGGACAAACTAAAACTGTACAAACAATGGCTGATCATTGGCTGATCATGATTTATGTTGTGACATGTAGATGATCCAAAACTTATGTCTTATAACCAGAAATCCTGACTTGCTGCTGAAAGAAATATTTTCTTTCAATTATTGAATGTCAACATGGACTGGAATCTTAAAAGAATGTTTCCGTTACCTTGTGGAATCCATGCATTGTGGAATTCAGGCTTCTCTGAGGGCAAAAACTATGATGTTCTTAGTTAAGTCACTGGTTAATGTATTTATAAAAGTAAAATCTTGCACTGCAACTGCTTAGAGTAATGCAAATTTTATGCAAAATTTGACTATACAGCCCTGAGTGTGTGTGCTTGTGTATGGAGTGGGTGTGAAGAGACAAGTGTTTTTGTGCTTCCTATTAGATTTATATCATCCCTATTTCCTCAGCACAAGCACTTTACCATGTCAACTTAATGAAACTTAATAAAATAATGCAAACTAACAAACAAAAAACCTAAGCAGGTCACAAGTTCAAGCTTAAGAGCAAAAGTGGTGTGATGGCTGCTTATGAGGCATAATGTCCCCAGGTCTTGTTTAAAATTGTTTCAACAGCTGTGTGGCAACTTAACAGACCTATTGTTCAGCATTGTTATCTCTTTGTATTCTTGTCTACTAGCTGGACACCCTAATTGAATGTTCTTTATGTTACAGCTCAGTTCTTCATTCTGGGAAGTCAGCGTTGTACTGTTGAATCAACAGATTGTTGATGTTTGATACTGATATGTGAATGACTGAATGACCCACTAAACTGATGTCTCTTCTTATTGGTCCACTGATGACTCATTTTAGGACCATTCCAGGGCTCAATGCCTTTGTTATCATTGGTAAAATTAAGTAGATTGACCTCAGATTATGTAGGATACATAAATCATTAGTGTAATGCAACCTGTTCACACCCTTCTGCTGAGTTTTCCCTTTGTTACTGGTACATTTATTTTCATTGGTACTATGGCCAGGATACATTCTCCATTACTTGCCTTAGTAACTCCACTGGTTTCAAGTTCTGCTGATACAAAGGCACTTGTGATCTCACTGGTTACTTCACTCTTTCCATGTGTAACTTAGTGTGATTACTTAGGTGACCCTGAGTGTGGCAGAGACATTTTGACTTCAGGAGCTTAAATTCTCTCTTTAGTAGTGTGAATTTCTATCTTCCTCCTGGTAGCTTTTCAGTTGGTATATGCTCACAACTGCAAACCAGGTCACAAGGTTTTCCACTTGAGCAGTTCAATAAACCTCTAGCTCGCCTATGTAAACCTCTCACTCACTGTTTGAAGCTGTGATATGAGCTTGCTGCTCTAACTGCTCTTTCCAGGCTTTTGAATTTGCCTCTTCCACTGTAATTTTCCTGCCTCCTGCTTCACCAATGTACCGGCATTCTGTGCCAGTGGATTATTTGAACTGTGCTTTGCAGATTTGCCACCCTTCAGTGCCAGTTTATCATAATAAATGTGCTTCACCAATTTAATGCTGTTCAGTGCCTGTGGCTTTGATGAACTGTGCTTTGCAGATTCACTCACATTCTGTGTCTGTGGATGATTTAAACAATGAACTGTCTGTGTAAGTGCATAATTGTCTGTGATCTGAAATCATGCAAACTGTTTAAGACTGTTTGCTGAGGCTCATTCATTGCCTGCTCACTTTGATCTGATTACAACATTGCTGACTATGTTTTTCCCTTCATTGAAGCCTTTTAAATTAGAACTCTGTCTGGCATTCTGCAAGTGGTCCTGACCCCGGTATTCTGACAACATGGATGTGCATGTAACTTTAAAGTCATGTACCAAACAATATTCTGAATTTAAAGTTTGCGAAGCTTGGTCATACTAAGAGCACAGAGATAAGTTCACATCGCTGTTCATCATGATCCACAAGCCTAGTCAAGCTGAAATTTGGTATAGTGCATATACACTACTCACAAAAAGTTAAGGATATTTGGATTTTGGGTGAAATTTATGGAAAATGTAAAAAGTTCATGCTACTGTGATATATCATGAAAGTAGGGCATTTAAGTAGAAGCATGCAGTGATGATTTCCTCATCTCAAACAATTTATTGAAACAAAAGCCAACAACAGTGGTGGGTATACCACAACAAAAAATGTCAATGTCTCAATAATTTGTCATGTGCCCTTGACCATCAATTACAGCTTGACAACAACATCTCATGCTGTTCACGAGTCGACTTATTGTCTGCTGAGGCATGGCATTCCACTCTTCTTGAAGGACAGCCCTCAGGTCATTGAGGTTTTGGGGTGCAGGGTTACGAGACTCTACACGGTGACTCAGCTGATTCCATAGGTTTTCTATGGGATTCATTTCTGGAGAAAGTGCAGGGCACTCCATTTGAGGTACCCGAGCCTCCAGCAGCTGTTCCCTAATGAAGCAACCTCGATGAGCTGGTGCATTGTCGTCCATGAAGATGAAGTTAGGCCTGTGTTGTTCATACAGGGGCACAATGACTGGATTGATGTTATTCAGGTAGTATTAGCTTGTCACTGTACCATTCACAAGATGTAGGGCGGTTCTGTATTGAGTAGACACACCTGCCCAGACTGTAAGACCACCACAACAGTGGCTGATGCATAGCGCTCTCCTTGACGTCTCCAACATCATTGGCGGCCATCATTTCTGCTCCACGTGAATCGACTTTCATCAGAGAACAGCACTGAGGCCCACTGGTCCCTCGTCCAGCTTAAATGCTCCCTGGCCCATGCAAGGCGATGACGCCTGTGCCTGGTGGTGTGGTCAGGTACCCTTGCAGGTCATCTAGCACACAGACCACGCTGATGTAAATGGTTTTGAATGGTCTGACGTGACACTTGGGTGCCTCTCACCTTGTTCTGTTTGGTTCTTAACATTTAAGATGGCTGAAAAGTGACAAACTATAACTTGGTTACAAAACAAGCAGTTCTTACAGTCAGGCTAATTTGAGTGTTTTATTTTCCATTATGTTACAAAGAAATTCTCACTGTTCCAGAAAAGCTACTGAATACATCTCTTCAGTTATATTTGTGAGAAAAAAAATTACATATGAAGATAGTATAGTCCTACCATAAAATAGCTATTACATTAAATTCAAAACTAGACCTCACTATGCTAAACCAAACAGTTAAGATAATATTTTAAATACACCAATCCATCACATGGTATATAGGAATAAAAAATAATCTTTTATAAATACATTTTAAAAAATAAACTTTAATTCTAAACTTTAAGTATACAGTATATAATCAGCTAATAAGTAGTTCCACATGCTACACCCAATCCTCACTCTTTTGTTTGTTATGTGTATTTTCTTCTTCTTCTCAAAAAGTTGTGCTTAAGGCATCTCTACCTACTGCGAGTCAGAATGACAAAAATCTTGACCGTCATATCCATCCATCCATTTTCTATACCCACTTTATTCCTAATTAGGGTCACAGGGATCTGCTGCAGTTAGCACTAACTGCTTGTGTCCCAGCGCACATTGGGCAAAAGGTACACCCAGTCCATCGCAGGGCCACATATAGACAGACAACCACACTCACTCCTATGGGCAATTTAGAATTACCAATCAACCTAATGTACATGTTTTTGGACTGTGGAAGGAAACCCACACAGGCACGTGGAGAACATGCAAGCTCCACACAGAAAGGCCCCTGCCTGTTCGAACCCAGGAATTGAACCAAGGACCTTTAAGCCACCGTGCTGCCCGAGAGTCATATCACTCAGGTAAAATAAATAAATCAGTTAAAATTGGCAAACCTGGCAAACGGACTGTCATGTCCTGTCCTCAGCATTTAAAACGGTGTCCCTATAGAGGCAACTGCAGCGTTTCACCACTAAAGTGTATAAACAACACACTGTTCAACCATGTTTTCCATTTCATACACACACACACACTTTATGTACTGTGGAGAAATTGATCTCTGTATCTAAATGCTAAACTTTTTTCCTGCAACCTTTTTTTTTTCTCAGGTAAATTTTTAGTCACTAACTGCTTGAATAAGGCACAGACACAGAAATCAGTTTTACCGTATACTTTTTGTATTCAATGAAATAAAGAAGAAATAGAACTGGAAGATAAACAAACATGGAGAAAGGCACCGAAATTTTACATGGACAGTTTCATTTTTAACTTCTTCCTGATGGCAGATGGATAGATAGATAGATAGATAGATAGATAGATAGATAGATAGATAGATAGATAGATAGATAGATAGATAGATAGATAGATAGATAGCTTTGGAAATGTAATAGGTTACAGATTACAAATTACCCTGTTTAAAATGTAATAAGTAGTGTAACTTTTCAATTACTTTACAAAAAGTAATTGAATTAAAGTAACTGATTACATTTGATTACTTTTTGATTACTTTTAAGTTTTTAATGGATATTTTCAACTAACTCATTTCCAAACATCTATACCAGGCAGGATTAACCTTACAGTAGTACTCAACTCTGTTTACTGTTAGAATTTTAAATCTTTCATCACTTGAATTAAGATTATATTGATCTAAGACTTCATAACAAAAATGGTTTAATACTGTTTTAGGAATCAAACCTTTGCCTAGCTATGACAGGACACACTGGCAAATAACACTGCCTTGAAAAAAAAAAAAACATAATCTGAAAAGAGTCATCATAATGCATGCTACACTACAATGCTAAAATAACTAAGTTATATTAGATCTGACATTACCAACACATTTTCAAGTCAAAGGGTTCATAAATAGAAGTGTGCCTGGTAAAGGTAGCTAGCAGACTAGCTAATTTGATTAGATAACTAGATAATTTAATTATGAATGTTTTGAATACCGGTCTTGAATACACTATGGGGTCGATGAACGCGCTGGCGCATTTTGGTGGATTTTTTCCACATAACAGCTACAGTAAGTCGACTGACTACTCCGTCACTTTTTATTATACAGAAACGAGTAATATATCATTCGAAACTAAAGGGTCTGTTTTTACTTCTGTACACTCACAATAATGACAAAAATTATATATTTTGAATATATTATAAAATAATGAAAGGCTAGGTTCCATACCTGCAGATGCTTCCTCAGGTTCAACATTGAAGCCTTTGATGTCGAAAGCATTTTAACAGCTGGCAAACAAATTTTGCACTGAACTGTTATATTTGCCCCTTATTGGATTTCAGGATTAAATTATTTTTAAATTTCCAGCACTGAAATACATTTTTATCACTCGCCATGGTGGCAACTCTCAGACAGGTTGTAGTAGCCTAAAGCTTTAAGCGGCAATTAATGCAATTGGCAGACGTGGTGCGCCGAAAATTCAAACAAGAGAACCAATCAAAATCATCAGAATAGCACCGCTTTAACAAATTCTAGCAACAAATTAATATTATTCAACATATCCTAGTTTTTTAAAGAAAGTATTCAGATGTAACCCTATTTGTAATCTTTAACATTTTCATAAGTAACTGTAATATAATTACACATTTTTTCTCAGTAACTGTAACACTCACCTTTTGAAGAACTTTGTCCCTCAGAGTAGCATTTCTGAGATCCTCGCTGCTGTTAAACATTAATCTCAGAAATAACCTCTTAGCAACAGGGACTAAAAAAAAAGTTAACAATGTTGATACTGAGCGACTGCTGTAAAACATATTAAAAACTCTAAAATTTAAAACTCTGCTGTAAAACTCTAAATTTAAATAAAATTGAATATAAAAGTGGAACCTCCACCTCCATAGACTTCAACTTCACAGAGAGTGAGGTACTGGGTAACATTGGGAAGGATGATACAGTAATCCCCCATTTATTGTGAGGGTTACATTCCAAAACCACTCACACTAAACGAAAATCCGCGATATGCATCAGTGTCAGGCTGTGCATTTCACACCTAGGCCTTCACTGGTGTCCTTCCTGAATTAATCCACCTTTATAGCATCATTATGATGCCACCATGGGCCATTTTCTACTCAGCCTAAAATTCTGCAATTCTCCATAAACTGTACACAAATTTATGATCCCCTTTAAATTCCATATGAAAACAGTGGCAGACTTCGGCTCTTCCCCGTCTTTCAGCGCGTTCTTCAATCCGCAGACCGCAGCATCGCAGAGTGTGTGTGTGTGATCAGGAAGACTCGTATTTGCCTTGTTCAGTACTCAAACATTATACACATCTATACACATCACTGCAATACAGTGGAATTCTGCAATGAGTTTACCATCCTATCCTGTTAGTCAAATGTTTACTTTATTTATTTTTTACTATTATACCCTCATTGGGGGCTGAGCCCCCCCTTATATCAAAATTCTAGAATCTCCCCTGGACGCCACGGCAATAGATACTAATCAACTGTTAAATAACAAATTAAAAAAGAAACTAGTCTACAGTATTTCACACCTCACAAGAAATAGTCAATTTTATTACGGTTACTTTTCTCAAAAAAGACATCCTTGATTATGCATGCAGCAAACTGCAGTCTCCGGAGGGCACAGAATCCAAAATGAGACGCAGCAAATATAGTGTATACACACCCTGACAAAAGTCTTGTCGCCTATCCAAGTTGTAGGAACAACAAATAATAACTTGACTTCTAGTTGATCATTTGGAATCAGAAGTGGCTTATATGAAAGGCAAAGGCCTCTAGATTACGCTTATTTTACCAAAATAAAATCTTATCATGCCGTGATTTTTAATTATTTAATTAGGACAGAAAGGTCAGACTTTACTTAGACAAAAGTCTTGTCACATCTTTAAAGGATTCAACCAATCACAGATTAGAGCGTCACCTGTGACAAATACTGTAATTAACACCTTCCCAGGTGTGTAGAAGAAGAACCCCAGCACACCCAACCTTCATTTGAAATGCATCCTGACCTGACAGCATGCCAAAGATTCAACCACAGACCAAAGTGCTGATCATCAAGAGCCTGAAGACCAAGTCTCCTGCTGAGGTGGCAGACATCTTTAATGTACTGTATCTAAACGTCAAGTGAAGACGATAAGAAAAAGATTTGAAGAAACTGGTGAAGTTCATGACAGGCCCAGGTCAGGCAGACCCCGTAAGACAACTGTTCAAGAGGACCGTTTGTTGGTTTGACAGTCCAGGGCCAGCCCTTTTTCAACTGCAGCAGAGCTACATAACAACTGGTCACCAGAAACCCCTGTATCTACAAGAACAGTTTGTCGAATTCTCTCATGCAGTGGTCTCAATGGCCGAATTAGTGCTCAGAAACCAGCATTAAACAGAAGACAACTAAAAAATCGTGTTGCATTTGCCAAGGCCCACAGCTTGCAGGAAGGATGGACTGTGGAAAAGTGGCAGAAGTTTGAGTTTTCCGATGAATCATCTATTAAACTGCATCCCAATCGTCACAAATACTGCAGAAGACCTATTGTAACCTGCATGGACCGAAGATTCACACAGAAAACAGTCAAGTTCGGTGGAGGAAAAATCATGGTTTGGGGTTACATTCAGTAACCCCAAACCGTGCGAGAGATCTGCAGAGTGGATGGCAACATCAACAGCCTGAGGTATCAAGACATTCTTGCTGCCCATTACATTCCAAACCACAGGAGAGGGCAAATTCTTCAGCAGGATGGCACTCCTTCTCATACTTCAGCCTCCACATCAAAAAACCTGAAAGCAAAGAAGGTCAAGGTCACCAGACATGAACATTATTGAGCATGTCTGAGGTAAGATGAAGGAGGAGGCATTGAAAATGAAACCAAAGAATCTTGATGAACTCTGGGAGTCCTGCAAGAATGCTTTCTTTGCCATTCCGGATGACTTTATTAGTAAGTTATTTGAGTCATTGCCGAGACATATGGATGCAGTCCTCCAAGCTCATGGGAGTCATACACAATATTAATTCTTTTTCCACTGCACCATGACTTTTTGTGTTCTATACTGTACATTATTTCTGTTAAGTGACAAGACTTTTGTCTAAGCAAAATCTGACCTTTCTGACCTAATTAAATAATTAAAAATCACGGCATGATAAGATTTTATTTTGGTAAAATAAGTGTAATATAGAGGCCTTTGCCTTTCATATAAGCCACTTCTGATTCCAAATGATCAACTAGAAGTCAAGTTATTATTTGTTGTTCCTACAACTTGGAAAGGTGACAAGACTTTTGTCAGGGTGTGTACATATACAATGTATATGTGCGGTTTGCTGCCTCTGACTACTCCAATTATCCAATCAAAGGACGGGAGATTGTTGACGTAATTGTATGCCTGCTAAATGGCCCCAGTGATGCCAACTCGAAATCTGATTGTTTAAGGTAACAATTTATTTTACAATTTCTACTTATTTTAAGCTACTGGCGCCTGCACTATTGATTCTGAAGGCCTTAAGGCAGATTTTCACTCTGGCAACACATGATGTCAGCCACTGGTTGAAATATGATTGTATAAATACTCATCATAAATATACACTACTGGAAGCAGTGTAGCCAAGAGAAAAGCTATGAAATGTAGAGAATAGACTATTGGGAATAATTTAATACACATTCATGGAAAAATATATTAAAGATATTAAAATGCAAGTCAGTGATTTAGATCACTGCTGTTTAGGCCAGCAGAGAAGGCCTTGCTGGCCCTGACAGCCCACCACTGGTATGTATGTATGTTTCTTGTACAGTATTTGATATTAGTAACATTTTACTTCATGTTTATATTTTGTAATGATTTTATCAATAAATTATCTTATTTCAACATAAAAACAATTCACTATAAGGTTTGCGGATACTACCAAAGCACTCGGACCCGCACAACCAGACTCTTGAACAGCTTCTTCCCTCAGGCAATCAGGTATCTCAACAGAGAACTGAACTGAGCTAGACACGGACACACACACACACACACAAACGAGATCTGATCTGAACAGAGAACTGAACTGTGCTGGACACGGACACACACACACAACTGAGAACTGTTCTCAACAGTTCAGTAGCTGTGGGTTGTAGGCCTCTCCAGGTCTCCGTCTAACCATAACACGACTGGGTGTCGGGCAAAGCTGAAAATTGGACTCATCAGAAAAGATTACCTTACTCCAGTCCGCTACAGTCCAATTCCTGTGGTCTTTTGCAAACTTCAACCTGGCTCTTCTTTGCTTTTCACCGATGAAGGGCTTTTTTCTGGCTTTGTATGACTTAAGCCCTGTGAATATAATTGTGAATATTAAATCATCAAAATACTGAACATATACTTTCATTGTTTTAAATATTTAAAAAAAAAACAATTGTACAACCTTACAGATTTAAGATTCTCGGTGTGGTCTCAGATATTTGGACCCTACTAAATGTGTACGTAAAATATTTTTACCTTGCTGATGGGTCAAAATCCACTGCAATAACAAAATGCATATCCCTGTGCAAAAATACATAATTTAATATTATACATTTGATTATGTGTCTGTTTAGGAGGAAACACGTTGTAAAATGTTTACAAATGAATTAAGATATCTTTATTTTCATTGTTATAAATATTTAAAAAAGATTAAATATATAATATAATATAATATAATATAATATAATATAATATAATATAATATAATATAAATGTTAGTTTATTGCAGCTAACTCTAACATGATGTTTATTTTAAAACTATAATTAAAATCTTTTTGATACATGAAATCAGTTTTTACCTGAAAAAAGAAGCAGGGGCCTCTGTGAACTCTCAATTTTCTATTTAAACCTACAGAGTAGAATTCAGATTTACAACCAAACTCAAAGGGAAGGGAAGTGAAAGGAAGCAATGTTGTACTCACTAGTCACTCAGACTTTTACTATTTTACTTTTCCTGAATCAGACTTATACTGTGAACATCCAATTATATGAAGTACATACTGTATTAAGCCAAATAAAGGAACAGATTAGAAAGATTTCTTACCTTGCTTGGCTTTAGATCAGAAAGTCATCTCACTGATGTTTTTTTTAAACTCTGAGCTGACCACTTGTGTCTTTTTTTACAGATGGAAATAAGTTTGCATCAAACGTCAGTCTATAACAAAATTTAAAATCACATGATGAAAAAGGTTCCTCCCACAGCCCAAAGACATGCTTCTAGGCTGATTGCAGTCTCTAAATTGACCATGGTGTGTGATTGTGTGAGTGAATGAGAGTGTGTGTGTGCCCTGCGATGGGTTGGCACTCCGTCCAGGGTGTATCCTGCCTTAATGCCCGATGACGCCTGAGATAGGCACAGGCTCTATATGACCTGAGTATAGATCAGATAAGGGGGACAGACAATGAAATGAAATGATGCAAAAGGTTTCCTTTTAGGTCACACACACACACATTGCTTCTGGAGTCAATCTTTGTCTGAAAGCAAGAAAAAAAAAACTTCCTTGATAAATCAACAAGCATTCCTTTTGCTCATTTGATTTATTGTTGTTTCTCCTTTAAGAAATTACAACTTTCAAAATTAAGTGCTTTTCATTTCCAGCAATGAGACGCCTCATCATTAAAATGACAAAACATCACTATTTTAAATGTGTAGATGTGTTTTATTTTAAGAGTTTAAGAGTGTTGTAATTTTAGGCAACATAGGGCATTAAATAAATTAAACATTATTATTATTATTATTATTATTATTATTATTATTATTATTATTATTAGTGTTGTGTTTGTTATCACTAGTAATACTTTAACTGGTAAATAGAAATTCAATTATTATTAAATAACAAAGTTATGACTTTCTAACATTTCAGTCTTGAATCTAATTTCAGGGGTTTTGGCCTTCTACAAGGTTTTTTTTTTTAGGAAAATAGTATTTTGCATGAATTCTTCATTAGGTGAGTCAAAGCTCTTCAAGTTCCAGAAGTTATTTGCTTATGCAGAATGTACTGGAATAAGAACTAAGCTAATTTATTTTGCAGAAGTGTTATACATAAAATCATGCAGTTACTGATAAGAGTTTCCGTTAGTATCTACATCAACTATCAGAATGACATAAATTGTAATTTCTGTAATCTCAGTGATAATGACAGGATTGTTCACCAGAGTTTACACATAATGGTGGAAGGTTACAGTAACAATAGTTCTTTATTATAACTGTAATGAGCAGAAAAGAATCTTGGAATATATAACATGTCAAAGTGAATGTGGACAAGCTACAACCAAATTAGGTTCCACTCCTATTTGTCAGCCAAGAACAAGAATCTGAGACTACAGTGACCATGGACTCACTAAAACTCTGAAAATTGGCTGATCTTATAAATCATAATTTATGTTTTGACATGTAGATGATCAGAAACTGGCATCAGCAGCATGAATCCCAACCATCTGCTGCAGGTAGTATAATAATGTGGAAAATATTTCCTTTCAATTATGTGATGCAATCATGTCTACATGGACCAGAATATCAAATTAATGTTCTCAAAGGAAAGAGTCCTACCTATTACTATTATTAGTATGGTATTCTTAACAAAGCGACTGGTTAATGTATAGACAGAAACCTGTAAATTTGTGTGCTCCACGTGCTTAGAGTAATGCAAAATATATGCAAAATATGACTATAGAACCCTGTGTGTGTGAAGACAGCTGTCATTGCTTCCGTTTATTTATTTTGTCCCTATTTATTTAGCACCAAAAAGTTCATACCACTTCCACTTACTAGAAGTGAATAAAAAAAAAAAACAACAAACAAACAAAATACTTGGCTGGTCACAGCATGTCAAGTCCAAGTTAAGCTTCAGACAGCGATGATGAATCGGAATCATATGAGGCGTAATGTTCTCAGGTATTTGGGGACAGCAACAACAACCTGGTTATCCGACATCATCCAATGTTTATTCATCTCAAACAGTTATTATGTAAAAGTTGTTAAAGTCTGCTTAACAGAATGGGGTAACTGATGATCTTTATGTGACATCTTAGCTTTCTAATGTTAAATGAACAGATTGTTGATGTTTGAAACTTAGATGCAAAAGACTGACTCAGTGGCCCACCATTAGATCAGTTAGATGTCTCATCTTATTGGTCCAGCTTATGGTCTATCACCTGCGATTTTTTATAAGCTTCCAGGGCTAAGTGGCTTTATAATTATTGGAACCAAAAAAGCGGCTGACCTCAGCTTCATTATGTGGGATACACACTTCATCAAGGTAATGCAACCTGCTGACATTCTTCTGTTGTTTTTTGCTTTTTCACTTATATGTTTATTTTCACTGGTGCTCTGGATAGGATACATTCACTATTACCTGCCGCAGTAGCTCCATTGGTTTCATGTTCTGTTGATGCAAAGGTGCTTGTGACCTCACTGTGTTGCTGCGTCATGACTTGATGCTATGGGAATGCCTCTCCACAGAAGCAGTGTCTGTGTGAAAACATGCCAATCTATTGGATAAAGGAGGTCATGTGACAAATTGGACCATGTCAGCAATACCATAAAAGGGCATCTACATCACATCACTCCAGCTTGTTTGTCTTTAGGAAGCGCTCTATTATATATATATATATATATATATATATATAAAATACTAGGAGATATGTTGAGCAAACAATTTAAGACATGTGCATCAGTGATCCTGCTATATCATAGCGGATAACACAAACTCTCTCTGCGTTGTTTGTTTGGGTGAGCAGCATGCTGAGGCAACATGTCAGCTTCGGTCATGGGGGTCGCAAATGAAGTTTGTAGAAAAGGAACAAGAGATGGGTGAATTCATTTCTTTTGTCCTCTCCACTGACTCTAATGTCCCTGCATTGGCTACATGAGCTCACTGCAGAACTTTTCCAAACCCAAACAAGGAATTATTATTATTATTATTTGTTCTACCTCCATGCAGAAAGCTCCCTTTTCTCCTGACCTCCACACCGGGGTGTCTAGGTCATGGTAAAGCCCATATTCGGCTCACCTGTTTAACCTGGCCTCCTCTAATTATTTTGCACTCATGAGCCTCAGTGAGCACATGTATGCTATGCTATGCTATGCTATGCTATGCTATGCTAGCTATCTTTTGCAGGAGTACTAGGCTGATCACCACTGTGGTCTTTGTTTGTGCCCTCTATTCAGGTTGGAGCAGCAGATCCTGCTCTGGGTTGTTATTGCTGAGAGCAATTTATGTAATATTTGCTAAAGTCTGCTTAACAGAATGGGGTAACTGATTATCTTTATGTGACATCTTAGCTCACCATTCTAAGGAAGTCAGCTTTCTAATGTTAAATGAACAGATTATTGATGTTTGAAACTTAGATGCAAAAGACTGACTAAGTGCCCCACCATTAAATGAGTTGATGTCTCATCTTATTTTTCCACTTATGATATGTTGGTCCAGCTTATGGTCTATCACCTGCGCTTTTTATAAGCTTCCAGGGCTAAGTGGCTTTATATTTATTGGAACCAAAAAAGCAGCTGACCTCAGCTTCATTATGTGGGATACACACATATGACATTCTTCTGTTGTTTTTTTCTCAGTTATATGTTTATTTTCACTGGTGCTTTGGATAGGATACATTCTCTATTACCTGCCATAGTAGCTCCATTGGTTTGATGTTCTGTTAGCAAGGAGTCAGCCCACTGTCCCCTATGGTTCTCCCTTTCTCCTCCAGCTTCTCTAGGGCTGGACGCCATAGCACAGACGTGGCCAAGGATCAGACCCGATTTTCCTCCTGGGTTAGGGTTGTACCTTCTCTCTCAGGTACATGAGGTGAAATTCCACTCCCACCTGAGATATGTAAACTCTGGGTCTGACCTCTGAAGCCCCTATGTGGCAGCTGTGATTCACGTACCAATCCTGGTCTTTTGGTTTCTGTGCAATGCAAGGTGGCTGAGGCATTCCTGCAGCCCGCATCTCCCCTCTTGGAACCTCTCAGGGGCTGTTAGAAGCGCCCTTTGAATCCTTGGAGTCAGCCAGACATTTCTGAGAGATGGCTCTCCATTTTATTCTTGGGGAATTAGAGGCCCTGTCAGCCAGCCCTACTTTCTGGAGTTTGCTCTAGGTATGGACAAGACTCTTTTGTCCCCCCTCAGGAGTCTTGGTAATCATTTAGCAGCATAGGAATAGTTCGCTTCCTACCTAGAAGGTTGTTCATATCAAATAACATAGAGACTATCAATATCTGCTCCACACAGACTCTCCAATGGTGTCCCACAAGGCTCAGTACTTCCTCCTCTCCTTTTCTATCTCAGCTATCAGCTATCTAAACTCAATCCCAGCAAAACTGAACTGCTGGACATCCCAGATGATTCATCCCCAGCTCAGGATCTTGCAATATCTCTAAACAACCCTTTGACCACTGCTTGCAACCTTGGGGTAATTATGGACAATCACCTGTCCTTTTCTTTGCATATTTCTAATTTGACATGCTCATGCCAGTTTCTTCTGTACAACATTGAAAGGATTCGGCCATTTCTATCCACACTGGCTGCATTTTGAGACAAGACAACTATGACTCTCTGCTGACAGGTCTAACCCTGAATGTAATTTGACCTCTGCAAATAATCCAAAATGCAGCTTCACAACTTGTTTTCAACCAACCATCCAAGTTTTCACATACCACCCCACTGCTGCACTCCCTCCATTGGCTTCTGGCAGCTGAATGCATCAGATTCGAAACACTGATGCTTGTCTACAAAGCCAAAAATGGAATAGCATCCTCTTGCCTCAAAGCACTTATCACTCTTCACACTGCACCACACTTCCTCAGATCTACTAGCATTGCTTGACTGGTCCCATCATCTCTCAGGGTCCAAAGGTAGGTATATATATCAAGACCCATTTTGTTCTGGCAGTGAGGTGGTGGAATGAACTTCCCCTAGATGTCTGAACAGCTGAGTCACTGGCTGTCTTCAAACCATAGGTGAAGACCTACCTTTGCCTGAAGTACTTAAACTAGCACTAATTTTTTTTCTGCTTATTTATGCATATATTTTTTTAAAGTGTTATATTTCCTCCCAACAGAATTTTAGATTGATGGTGTTACATGCTTGATGTTAAAGAGGGATGATAGTGTACCATTTAAGTGAAACAATTGTTACTGGGTCTGGAACAGATCAAAGAGGACATGGAAGAGTAGTGTGCTTCAAAAGATTTTACTGACGCGTCATGTGAAAGTGAAAGTGTACAAATGATCATTTAATAAAAAAAAGAATATGAGATTCAGCACACAGAAAAAGGAGTGTTACCCAAATCAATAAACAAAACAAAAAGAATCCTTATAACTAGCCTCTAACTCACTAACACAAAAAAAAAGCATTAAAAAACCCGTGATCTTCTGTGTAGGCGACGCCCTAACTAACTCTTCTAAACTAAAAAGTAAAAGTACAAGGGTGGCGTAACACTCACAAACATAATCTAACAAAGAAATACAAACTCCTGATCAAGAATCAAGACAAACAGTATCATATCCACATTTGACTAGATTCTCGAATTATCACACAGGCATGATTGGTTCAGTATATGCATTCTTATCAGTGACTTAATACACAATAAGACCAAAGCATTAGCATGGGCACCAGCGAAATCTCACGCACAGAATTTGATATCAGACAATAGCCAAATAACAAACTAGAAGTGGCTTGGATCACCATAACAACACGACACAAGTACAGTAAGTATCGGGAGGCAACTGAGTGTTGAAACACAAGGTACGCTGGAATGGCGCACATCCACACACCACCAAGTCGAGGCCTTATACACAGTGGGTGCATCAATTCAATTCAATTTATTTTGTATAACGCCTTTTACGATGAACATTGTCTCAAAGCAGCTTTACGAAAGAAAAAAACAGAGAAAGGGGAGGGGAAAATGAAAAATAATAATAAAAAATAAAAAATAAAAAAATAATTAATTACCTAGAAATAAGAATAAATTATTAAATTCTATAATTAGACTATTTTATCCCTAATGAGCAAACCTGTGGCAACGGTGGCAAGTAAAAACTCCCTGGGATGGAAAGGAAGAAACCTTGAGAGGAACCAGGCTCAGAAGGGAACCCATCCTCATTTGGGTGACACTAAACAGAAAATAATGTAACTGTAGCTGATTAATGTCCTTTCTACAACAGCAATCAATGACCCATGAGGAACTATTAGGTCATTGTAGTTTGTAAGGTCATTATAAACACTAGTTCTTTGCTGTCACAGGCTGACAGATGAAATGGCATATCTGTGATGGTGTGAAAGTCCCCAAGTGGCTCTGTCCATGGCTGTCTCCTGGGCCACACAGATCCATCCACAGCATCAGTGGGCACCATCAAGCGGCGAGACTCTGACCAGGGGTAGGGCAGCGGTCGCACTGGAAACTGGCAAACACTGGGAGCTCAGGAGTGGGCTGTATAGCTTGACAGAGAAGGTAGAGAGAGAAAGAGAAAGATATTAAGTTTCTGATCATGTGATGCTTAAAGACAATGTAGAATTATGTGTAAAGTGCAGGCAGGGACTCGCTATGACAGCATATCTAAAAGGGAGAGCCAGAAGGTCACAGGCTTCCCGGGACATAAAGCATCCAACCACTTCACAGTCAGCAAACCTGAGCGACTTGCGAGGGTGGTAAGATGACAGCATCCAAAACATCCCATTACACCAAACACTCTATGACCATGAACCTTCCAGATCTGCTCCTTTACCTAAGAAAACTATACATTAAAAGCTTGACTAAACAAATGTGTCTTCAGCCTAGACTTAAACATTGAGACTGTGTCTGAATCCCGAACACTAATTGGAAGGCTGTTCCATAACTTTGGGGCTTTGAAAGAGAAAGCTCTGGCCCCTGCTGTAGCCTTTGCTACTTGAGGTACTACCAAGTAACCAGCACCCTTTGATCGGAGTAGGCGTGGCAGATCATAAAAGACTAAAATATCTCTCAAGTACTGCAGCGCGAGACCATTTAGTGCTTTATAGGTTAGTAACAGTATTTTATAATCAATGTGAAATTTGACTGGGAGCCAATGTAGTGTGGCTAAAATAGGAGTGATGTGTTCATATCTTCTGGTTCTGGTTAGGACTCTAGCTGCTGCATTCTGGACTAACTGGAGCTTGTGTATGCTCCTACTGGAACATCCAGACAGTAAGACATTACAATAATTCAACCTAGAGGTAACAAAAGCATGAACTAATTTTTCTGCATCATGAAGCGACAACATATTTCTTATCTTAGCAATATTCCTAAGATGGAAGAAGGCTACCCGAGTGATATTATCTACATGAGCTTCGAATGAAAGACCAGAATCAATAATAACACCAAGATCAACCAAAAGACCATCCACCATTACTCTGTAATCAGAAAGCTCACTTCTAACTGCCTGTGGTCCTAGTACAAGCACCTCTGTCTTGTCCGAATTAAGCAGGAGGAAGTTAGTGGCCATCCAATGTCTAATGTCCTTTACACATTCTTCTATCTTAATAAGCTGGTGTCTCTCATCTGATTTAGCTGAAACATATAGCTGTGTGTCATCTGCATAACAGTGGAAGCTAATACCATGTTTACGAATAATTGCACCAAGGGGTAACATATATAGGGAGAAAAGCAGTGGGCCTAAGACATAACCTTGTGGAACACCGAACATAACCTTGGTATGCATGGAGAAGTCACCATCTAGATCTACAAACTGATAACGGTCAGTCAAATTAGACCTGAGCCAGGAGAAGGCTGTTCCTTTAACACCAACAACATGTTCTAGTCTATCAAGTAGAACAGTGTGGTCAGTGGTGTCAAAAGCTGCACTAAGATCGAGTAACACCAGTAAGGAGACACAACCCTGATCAGAAGCCAGTAACAGGTCATTTACCACTTTAACCAGTGCTGTCTCTGTGCTGTGATGAGGTCTAAATCCTGACTGATACATTTCATAAATGTTATTTCTATGCAGGTATGCACATAACTGCTGTGCTACAGCCGTTGCTAGGATCTTGGAGATAAAGGGCAGGTTTGATATCGGTCTATAGTTAGACAGCTGACAGGGGTCGAGGTCCGTTTTTTTAATCAAGGGTTTGATAACTGCTAGCTTAAAAGATTTAGGCACATAGCCAGTGCTTAGAGAAGAATTAATTATTTTTAGAAGGTGTTCAGTAGCTACTGGTAATATCTGTTTAAGGAAAGATATGGATAAAGGATCTAGGATGCAGGTAGAAGATTTTGAAGAAGAAATTCGTGAAATTCTACTAAGCTCTGAGCTAAGCTCAGATCAGAAATAGCTATATTATCTAAATGATTATCTATCAAATAATATGGTTTTAAATTAATAGTCTGAATTTTTTGCCTGATATTGTCAATTTTTTCATTGAAAAAATTCATGAAGTCATTGCTACTAAATGTAGATGGTGTGCGCTTTTCTACAGTGGTTTTACTCCTAGTTAGTTTTGCTACAGTGCTAAATAAACATTTTGGATTGTTTTTGTTATCTTCGATTAGGGCAGAGAGATCTAGCAGCACTAAGAGAATTTTTGTATCTCAGAAGGCTTTCCTTCCATGCAATCTGGAATACTGCTAATTTAGTTTGACGCCATTTACGCTCTAGTTTCCTAGCTGATTGTTTTAAAGCTTGTGTGTGGTTGTTGTACCAGGGTGCTAGTTTCTTGTCTTTATTTTTTTTCCTTTTAAGTGGAGCTACAGTGTCTAGGGTGTTCTGAAATAATGACTCCAAGTAATCAGTCGCCTGGCCAAGTTCTGTAGGGTCAGAAGGTGAACCAATCATGTGTGATAATTCTGGGAGACTATCGGTAAATCTCTCTGCAGTAGCAGGCATAAATATACGCTTCATACAGTAATGCGGCAAGTTGCGCATCTCGTAACTAAGACGCATTCTAAATGAAACTAGATAATGATCTGAGATAGCTTCCGACTGTGGAAGAGTGACTATGTTTTCTATATTTAATCCGAATATCCAGAGAGATCCAGAGTGTGACCTCCATTATGAGTGGGTCCTATTACATTTTGATTAACACCTAATGAATCTAAGATGGACACAACTGCTGTTCTCAGAGGGTCTTCTGGCTTATCAAAATGAATGTTGAAGTCTCCTACTATTAATGCTTTGTCTAAAGAAACAACAAGGTTTGAAGTAAAATCTCCAAATTCACTAAGGAATTCAGAGTATGGCCCTGGGGGTCTGTAAATAACAATTAGTGGAATTGACTCTGTGAACTTATTATTAGTACTTGCATATGTTAGGTTAGTATAAAGAACTTTGAATGTGTTGAACTGATGTCTGGGTTTTTGTGTGGCACTTAGCTTATTATCATGAATAACTGCAACGCCTCCTCCCCTGCCTGTTAGACGCGGTTGATGTATATAGCTATAGCCAGGCGGACAAGCTTCATTTAATGCTACGTACTCGTTTTGTTTAATCCATGTTTCTGTTAAACAAAGAACGCTGAACTTCTGATCAGTAATCAGTTCATTAATTATAAGTGTTTTAGTTGACAGAGATCTTATATTTAACAGTCCTAGCTTCAGATGCATCAACAGATTGGCAGAGTGTCATGAAGTCACAATTATGATTGACACCCGAGTCAGCCAATAACCCTGACCTAGAGGAAGAGTAAAGAATAGCACAAAAGGAAAGTAGAGCAAAAAATAAACACAATATACACATATTATACATGGAATGTAACAGCATCTATCAAATGCTGTAAATGTAAATGTCAAGGCTATTTTGCATATCATGGTGTGATACATTCCCAAGGTGCCCACCGCAGCCAGTTGTCTAGTCATCTTAGAGGCCTTCTGTCCACAGCCCCATGAGTTGGCAGAACAAGACAAGCTGCGTTTGCTGAGCCCAGTCCAGGCTGACAAGGATTACTGCTTCAGCTTGTGGCACAAGTCCTGTTCTCTCTTCATCTGCTTTGGGGGCTGCAACAAAGGTAATCCAAACCTAAGCAGTGCCTGGTGCCTTGGATAGTGGAAGCAATTACCTTGGCTTATGAGGTGTGTAGCATGTCTTTGTCTCTAGACATTAGGCCTCACTCTACTAGAAGTATTGACTCATCCAGTGCCCTGGCTGGAGGTGCTCCCTTTTGAGATATCTGTGCTGTGGCAGGCTGGTCCTTTCTGCACTCCGCACACCTCTCCTCACACCTGGGGTCCCACATCCTATAGGGATAGATTATGTTCTAGTGCTGCAGTTCCCCATGCCTCTCTCAAGAACCTGCAGGATAGACATCTCCTGGCCTGTATGGTGTTAGTATTGATGTTCCCATAGCATCAAGCCATGATGCCGGGTTGAGTTCCCTCGAAAGGGAACTACACCAGGTTATGTATATAACCTGGTTCCCAGAGAAGTAAATAAGAGGCTGCATTACTTGCCACATGCTGAGCATCCACTCACACTTTGTTTGGACAAGTAGAAAGAGCTATGTGACATAGATGCCCTCTTATGCTCCTCCTTGCTCACTCCGCTTCATCACATGACCTCCATAAGCCAATAGATTCACACAGAGTTTCAGACACCACTTCTGTGAAGAGTCGTTTTTATAGCATCAAGTCATGATGCAGCATCACATTCACTTCTCAGGGACCCGGGGTACATATGCAACTAGGCGTAGATTTCAGTTTTTTCAGCTGTCTGTTTGCTGGATTTATCTGAACAATGACAAAAGAGTAAATACAAAGTGAAACTACCCAAGCCTGTATAATGACAATTTTTTTATTGGGTCTTAATCAGAGGTGGGTAGTAATGAGTTACATTTACTCCGTTACATTTACTTGAATAACTTTTTGAAAAAAAAATGTACTTCTATGAGTAGTTTTACTCCACCATACTTTTTACTTTTACTTGAGTAGATTTATGAAGAAGAAACGCTACTCTTACTCCGCTACATTCGGCTACACTGTCAACAGAGAGTTCACCCCAACAAAATGAAGACGTATACAGAATTAATAGACTCCCACAGAGAACGAAAGTCCTCCTCTTGTACTGAACCACCTATGAGGAAGGCAAAACTCACAGATTCCCTCACTGGCTCTCGGCGGGTAACACAGGCAACATTTGACAAGCTTGTGCTAACATTTGTATGTTAGGCCAACCACCCATTTTCTGTTGTGGAGACAACATCCTTCAAGACTATGATGGAAACCTTGCAACCTCAGTGTACATTAATGACTAGGAAAGCGTTATGCTCAAAAATACAGGAAGCTGCAAAGAACATGAAGAGCATAATTATCAAAAAGCTGAGCACTGTGAACTATGTCGCTACCACAACAGACTGCTGGTCTGCCAGACAACATAGCTATTTAGGAGTCACCTGTCACTGGATAGATGATACCTCTAGAGAGGCACTCTGCTGCATTGGCTTGTAGACCTCTTAAGAGCTCACACACATTTGATGTCCTTGCTGCAGCATTAGAGGAAATACATTTTGAGTATCACATCAGGGAAAAGTGACCAGGAAAACAACAGACAGTGGTTCAAACTTCTTGAAAGCCTTTCGATTATATGGTGAGGAGAAAGAGGAAGAAGCCACAGATGGACAGGAAGATGGAGACTCCACCCTTGATGACTCAACAGAAGAGAGTGAGTTAGAGGTGGAGTATCAAGATGTTGATGCTGTTTTGAATGAGAACACAGGTCTTGAGTACCAAATTCCAAGGCACCAAAAGTGTGCATGTCATCTACTCAATCTTATATCAACAGTTGATGCAACTGCCACTGGAGTTGCCAATGAAACATACAAAAGGCTGTCTCGGTCTGCTTTTGCAAATTGTCATGCTCTGTGGAACAAAACCAGCAGGTCAACCATGGCTTATTCTTTGCAGTAGGAAGGGTTGTGCGCATTCAGAAAGAGCAGGAGAGAAAGCAATTCGCAATGTTTGCACAACATTAAAGATAAAGATGTAAGTTGACAGAACTTATATTGTTTTAAAACATTGATGCATCATTAATGAGTGAATCCACCTGCCTTAACTTTAAGTAACTTTGCAAGACTATGACAATTGTAGATGATATTAATCAAATAGTTTTACTGTCTTATTTTGTAATTATTTAACATGGACAATGCACAGTAAATACATTGTACTAGAAATAGCTGAGGGTTTTTTTTGTACACTTTTTTTAGGTTCAATCCCACTGAAATGGGATTTTTGGCTCAGTACACTGCTGTGATGAAGGGGGATCATCTGTGCACATGGGCTTCTTGCTGCCAACACTTTACCAGTTGCAGGAGAAACTGAAGAGACTTGAGTCATCTTGCAAAATGTGTAGACCTCTTGTTGATGCCCTGTGCAAAGGGATCCAGAAATGTTTTGGAGACATCATGAAAGAGCCTGAGCTGATTGCAGCAGCAATACTCCTACCAAGATTCAGAACATCCTGGACCACAGAGGAGAGCATCTTAAATGCTGGTAAATATGATTGATTATGTTTATGAACTGTGAGCTAGTGGACACTGACATACATGAATCTTTATAATGTTACGGTCATTTAGGAGTACAGTGTGTCAGTGACAAAACCACAGTGGCAAGAGGTAGAAGCTCAGTGAACTTTTCATGTCAAACTACTTTTTACTTCTACTTGAGTAATACTATTTTAAAGTACAGCTACTCTTACTTGAGTACAATTTCTGGCTACTCTACCCACCTCTGTTCTTAGTTACAGACTATTGAATATCTTGCACAGAATATAGAGCGTACCATCCGCACCGAGCTTCCTGACCTGGACACCATATACAGCAAGCGGTGCTGGACCAAAGCCAGGAACATTATGAAGGACCTCAGCCATCCCAACAATGGACTCTTCTCTCTGTTGCGTTCAGGGAAACATTTCCGTTCCTTGAAGGCGAACACAGAGAGAATGAGGAGAAGCTTCTTCCCGCAGGCCATTCAGGCCCTCAACCAGAACACCTAGGATCTGGACTTTCTGGACATACTCACACACAACATGACATTCTACCTCAGCTGATTGTTGCACATGCAATAATTGCACTACTTTGTACTCTGCACTATTCTGTACACACAATAACACTCTCACTGTACATCTTTCCTGTACATCTTGTGTGCACACTGCACCATCACTTTACTCCCTGTTCAATTGGACATTTATACTTGCCTATAGATATCTACATATATATTTATATATTTATCTTACATATGCACATTGTACATACTGTATTCTTTTGCTACACCATTTCAAAGTTAACCATTGTACTGTATTATATTAGTGTATTATATTTTTGTTTTACATTTGTTTTTTATATTTAGTTTTTATAAAGCAGTTTTTATATTTGTATACATATATATTATTATACTACTATTTTTTGTTAATATTTTTATTATATTATTTTTATTTTATTTTATTTTTCATATTTATATTTACTGCTATTGATACTACATATATATATATTTATATCATATACATATATATCTATATATACACATATACTGTATATACATAGACATATATTTGCATATGCATATCTGATCTGACACTTGACTTTCCACACTGTCCACACTTTAAATTTTCTTTTTTTCTTTTTTTACTCTTTCTTTTTGTGCAAGACAGTCATAAAAAGCATTTCACTACATGTCGTACTGTGTATGATTTCGTATGTGACCAATAAAATTTGAATTTGAATTTGTTATTGAATATTGTTGCACTAAATAAGGGAATCCCTGTTTAAGGAAATGCTCTGAGTGAGGCAAGTTAAAAGATGTAAAATGTACATATTAAATATTGCATTATGGCAATATTAGAAGTTTACTGGAATTTCACTACATGAAGAACACAGGTTCTTTGCAGGATGTTCTTGGCATGCATCCTCTTTCTGCAGTGCTTACTGAGATGATCTTGAGTGAGGCAGCCAAAGCAGAGACCATTTGACCTCAGGAAATTAATTACATTTTTAGGAGTCTGAACTATCTTGCTCCAGGAATCCAAGGGATGAATCTTCTGAAATGCATCAACTAGTTTGACTGGGTCTTATCTTATGAAGACTTTGTAGCAAAACTGCTTCTGTATTTACTGTATTTAAGTCTTGATTTATCTTTCTTTTTTCAGTTTATATGGATGTATTTAGCTGGCAATTTTGTACGTTAATCAGACTGTTAATCTCATCCATTAATTCCATTTGTAAAATTTTGTATATGCAGTTATTGCTGTTCTGAACTTTGGCCATTTAAGTATTCATATAAGCTGTGTCAATCCATCTCTGAAGTGTAAGTACCCACTTAGCATCCTGGTAGCCTTTCTCAGGTGGCATATGCTCACAACTGCAAACAAGGTCTAAACATGTAAGTAGTTCAAGATAATATAACATATCTAGATGGTTTGAACAGCATTCACATTCTTCATAAACTATTAAAAATGCAGTTTGAAGCTATGATCTGAGCCTGCTGCTCCAACTGCTCTTTCCAGGCAAATGTGCCTCGTTCAGATCAATTTCCTTTCCTTTAAAGATGCAGCATTTGATAACAGTACTTTGCACGCTGCCTCAAGTTGCAAACAAGCTGAGCTAGTGATGAACTGTGAAGTGTAAAGCCTCTTCTATGGAATTGGTGCCCTCTTTTGGCTGTCTGTCATAACTTCAATTTTTATTGTTCACAAATGGCAAACTTTAGTCTTTAGCTTTTCAATCTTTTTATTTAGATTTGTAAAACACTAGTGAAAAGAAAGTCTGGTGACATTTTAATAATTAACCCCAAACCCAGAATAATAGGCAGCTAGCCCCAGAAACTGTCTCTCCTCCTTTTTGGTCTTTGGTCTTGGGCAGATCAAACTCACTGTATTCTTATCAATTTATGGTCACACCTGCCCATTGCTCAAGTGAAAGCCCAGATATTGTACTTGCACTTCCAATCATTACTATAAATAATGATGCTTCATGCAATTCCTAATTGGGTACACATAAAAGTTAGACAATGAACTGACCTTTCCAGTGTTCAGACAGGACCAGACCAAGAAGCAACCTAGGGAACCAGAATCACCAGACTGGTCCAGTCACTGTGAGACAGCTCAATTACATATCGAATATAACTGTGAACTCTTCCCAAACCACTTTTATTTTTGCGCTAAGACAAATGATGGGGGCAGAATCTCAATGTGGTGTTTTATGAGATTTATGTGACAAGGTAGATGCACTGGATGGATTTATCTCCAGCACTAGCTAGATGGATAACCTCATCTAGCAATACCAGACAGTGCCACTCCACCCATTCTGCCATCCCCTGCTGTAATTGGATGGTGAACTGCCCCAGCACCACTAGGTCAACAATGTCCTCAGTGCTTGTGCTCCTTTGATAGCAGCCACCTTCGATAGATGTCTCAGAGCTGTTGGGACATGTCCAAGCTTACTGAGTGTCATAAAGCAGAAGCACTGATGGTGCTGTTTGGGGGTGCAACCAACCTGTTGCAAAATGGCCCATTTTACTCCAACAGGTTTATGACTGAAAGCTGCTGGGCTATGAAATGGGCTCCCCCTGACAGTAGCAGCAGATGGACAGGCTGCTGAGATGCTAAATAAACCAAGCAATCTTGGAAAATAAAGTTGGATTAATGACAGTGTTTCATTTAAGACCCAATCAGTCCTGATATTCATGAAAAACTTGAAAAACAATGACAAAAGTATAAATACAAAGTGAAACTACCCAAGCTAGTTTTAGATTATTTGGATTTTTACAGTGAAATGTCCTCTAAGAAATCCTTGACTAATCAGAGGCTCAAGGGAGTCATTCTCAAGTCAAGAAGTCAAGTCAAGAAGCTTTTACTGTCATTTCAACCACTGCGGATGCAGTACATAGTGAAATGAAACAACATTTCTCCAGGACCCTGATGCTACATAAACAACATACAACATATAATTACAAACAGAACCACAACACAAAGCTAGAACAGGAGTTTGTCTTAGCCACATAAAGTGCAACATGTGCAACCAGGAGCAAACAGTGAAAAAACAAGACAGTGCAAATACAGAAAGTACAAAAACAACACAAGACATGACACGTAGCACAGAGGAAGAACATGAAACAAAATGTGCAAACTCGAGAAACTGTAAAAACCAGGAATCTAATAACATATATGATTGTAACATATGTAGAGCAGCATGACAATATGTATTGAGCAAAAATTCAATAGCAGTGGTTGAAGTAGTACAAATAAGAAATAAACATTATAGCAGTGATTGAAACATTTTAACGGCGGATGAAGTAGTGCAAATAAGTAATAAACAAGAATCTGTTACACAGTCTGGTTGTGAGGGTACGAATGCTTCGGTACCTCTTTCCAGATAGCAGGAGTGTGAAGAGTGTGTGTGTTTCACCCACAATGCTGTAGGCTTTGCAGATGCAGTGTGTGGTGTAAATGTGAATGGATAGTGGGGAGAGAGACTCCAATGATCTTTTCAGCTGTCCTCACTATTCCCTGAAAGGTCTTGCAATTCAAGACGGTGCAGTTCCCAAACCAGGCAGTGATGCAGCTGCTCAGGATGCTCTGGATGGTCCCTCGGTAGAACACAGTCAGGATGGGGGGAGGGAGATGGGCTTTCCTCAGCCTCCGCAGGAAGTAGAGGTGCTGATGGATCTGGTGTTGAGTGACCAGGTGTAAGTTCTCTGCCAGATGAACACGAAGGAATTTGGTGCCCTTGACGGTCATGTCATCGGCAAACTTGTTGATGTGATTGGAGTTGTGCAATGCTGCACAGTCGTGGGTCAGCAGAGTGAACAGCAGAGGGCTAAGCACACAGCCCTGTGGAGCTCCAGTGCTCAATGTGGTGGTGCTGTTCCCAATCCGGACTGACTCTGAGTCCGGAAGTCCAAGATCAAGTTACAGAGGGAGGTGTTCAGGCCTAGCAGGCTCAGCTTCTCAATTAGGTGCTGAGGGATGATTGTGTTAAATGCTGAACTGAAGTCTATGAACAGCATTCGTATGTATGAGTCCTCTTAGCCCTCTGCCAGAAATGTTGTCTGGTCCAGCAGACTTACGTAGAGTTCTCTTCACTTCAGCTATGGAAAGACAGAGCATCTGGTCGTTAGGAGGAGGGATGGTCTTCCTCATTGCTACGTTGTTCTGTGCCTCGAACCGAGCGTAGAAGTCGTTCAGCGCATCTGTGGGGGAGGCATCACTATCAGAGGCAGGTGATGTGGTCTTGTAGATTGTGATTGCCTGTATGCCCTGCCACATGCGCCGGGAGTCTCCACTGTCCTGGAAGTGGCTGTGGATTCTCTGTGAGTGTGCATGCTCCACCTCTCTGATGGGTTGGGACAATTGGTCCATTGCTATTTTTAATGCCCTCTTGTCCTGTGCTCTGAATGCAGAGTCTCTAGACTTCAGGAGAGCATGCACATTTGCAGTCATCCACGGATTCTGGTTGGAGTGTGTTCAGATGGTCACGTTATCGATGCACTTGCAACAGAGTCGCCGTTGGTTGCAGCCTCCCTGAACAAATTCCAGTCAGTGCACTCAAAACAGTCCTGAAGAGGTGGCTCCTGCTGGCCAGATGTTAACTTGTTTCAGAACCGGTTTAGAGTGTCTGACGAGCAGTCTGTATGCTGGAATTAGCATAACTGAGATGTGGTCTGAGTAGCCAAGGTGGGGGCGGGGCTCCACATGATATGCGCTGGGAATGTTTGTGTAAACAAGATCCAGCATGTTTGCCCCTCTCATCGCAAAGTCCACATGCCGGTGAAATTTAGGGAGCACTGTTTTGAGATTTGCATAATTGAAATCTCCAGCAAAAATAAACAGTCTGTCGGGGTGAGCATTCTGCAGATCGCCAATATCCCCAAAGAGTTCACATAGTGTCTCCTTAGTATTAGGCCTGGGTGGAATGTACATTCCCAAAATGAAAGTGGTGAATTCACATGGTAAATAAAATGGCCTGCATCTAACAGTCACAAACTCCACTAGCAATGAACAGTAAGTAGAAACAAGCACAGAATTCTTGCACCATTCCATGTTGATGTAAACACACACGCCGCCACCCCGAGTCTTACCACACAGAGCTGCATTTATGTCAGCACGAAACGCGGTGAGCCCAGCTAACTGAATGGCGGTGTCCGAAACTCTGTCACTGAGCCACATCTCTGTAAAAACAAAAAAAACCAAAAGGACTGAAGGCCTGGTCTTCGCAGCAAGCCGAGGTCACGAAGTTTTCCGAGTACTTTATCATGCAAGTTATTAATTGCATGATTTTTGTACTGGAGTAGAATTTAGCGGTCGTATAAATGACCCCACTGTCTTTGGTGTCCAGGCACCTTGAGTTTCGGGCTAAGACAAACAAATAGCACCATTTTGGATCCAGAGTGGCCACTGCATGCTACTGCCAGGCCGCTATCTTGGAATACAGAGCTCGACGTAGCTTGGAGACTGTTTCAGGTTTAAATCCTTCGCCACAGTCAAGCTCTTTCAGCAGGTCAGCCGGGTAGGCCTGCAAAAACGCCATGATCACCCTAATTTGAGTAAAACTGAAAATTTTGTTCTCTAAGTTAAATTATTAACCTTACTTTCAGATGTTATATAAAACTTAGTCTTGTCAACATTTTGGAGATTGTTTTTGTGTTCATTGAGATACTGCTTAAAATGTTACTTTTCAAAGGGGGTGTACTCATTTTATTTTATTTTATTTATTTTTTACTATTATACCCTCATTGGGGGCTGAGCCCCCCTTAAATGAAAATTCTAGAATCACCCCTGGTCCTACATCTGAAATAATTTTTTCCACTGATTTCTTGGTTTTTCCCAAACTACAAAGCCACAATAACTATTTAGCTCTGCCAACTTTTGCTAATTTGGATAATATTCAAAATTGACTTTTTCAAAATGAATTTTGGACCTATCTTCACAAATTTAGTGTAAAAGAAAAAAAAAATGCTGTTTGTGCTAATTGGGACAATTAGGAGGGGGTGCTGGCAGACATTTTGCTAGTTTGATGTCACATGCTCTCATATTTGTTTCTTAGTACTGTATTCCTAATGTGTTGTTCTATTTATAGATAGATAGATAGATAGATAGATAGATAGATAGATAGATAGATAGATAGATAGATAGATAGATAGATAGATAGATAGTTTATTTGCAAAAAAACGATATTTATAAAAAAATTAACTGACGATCTTTAGTTATTCTCCATATATAGCATGATCTGAACCCTAAACACGTTTTGCCAAAAAAAGCCGGTACTGTCCACTTTCAAGGCATCACGAGGGAAAATCTCCCTGTATTGTGTGTAATCACAACAGCAAAGTTTGTCAGGCATCTACATTGTCAGCTGTGGAGATTACAAAGATTAAGTGATTGTTTTATTCAACCACAGATAAAACAAAACAAGATGCCACTGTGTTGTCATACACAGATATCATTCCAGTTGTGTACATTGTGATGTTATAAACTCTGGATTCCTGATTTCTGTCATCTAGAATGTTTAATATAGCTTATTAATGGTCTATTTTTACACTGGGCACTGTTCACAATGAAGCAGTCATTAACGTGGGATGTGGCCAAAGGACATCCACTTCTATGCCTTTCTCTGACTCTTCCAGTCTCTCTGTATCTCTGTCGCAACCTGCTGATGACACTCTGTGACACTCTAAGCTCAGTGGCCACTTCCATCTGAGAACATCCTGTGTGAAGCCTCGCAATGGCGAGGTACTGTTGATCAATTGTTAGGTGTGGTCTTGGTCTCATGATGTCAAAACTTGAACAGCATGATGAAGAGGACTGTTTAAATACCAATTCTAATTGAACCAGAAAATTTATTGGTCGATTCATAGATCAAACACCAGTTGTGAATTTTGCCGTTAAGCACCTTGTTAGAGAACAGCAAGTTATGCAAAAAGTACTGAAGCACTGAACAGTTGGACATGTGAATTCAAAAGGGTAGAGAAGGTCCCATCAAAACCCATCAAGCACCATGAGGAAACTGGCTCACATGAAGACCATCCCAGGAAAGCAAGACCAAAATTTACCTTTGCTGCAGAGGGGAAGTTCATTTAGAGTCACCAGCCTCAGAAATCACCAATTAACAGCACCTCAGATTAGAGCCATTATGATGGCTTTACAGAGCATCAGTAGCAGACATATCTCAACATCAACTTTTCAAATGAGATTATTGTGTATTTCGGCCGCCTTCAGCATTGTTTAGCAATGTAGAAAGAAATAAACATCAGGAAAGACCATGGAATTAGAAGCTGTGTCCAAACTTTTGACTGGTAGTGTAGATACAGATATAGATATGTATATACTCAAAAATATAAGCCTAAGAAGAGTAAACCTTAAATATAGAATACAATAAGTTAAATTAACCATAGCTGTGTTTAACAGAAGACTTTAGGCATGATGAAAAACTTTGCTCAATGCAGTTAGCATGACCGATATAACAAATTTTCTTTAGAAGAAGGAACCAAGTGAAGAATTGTGAATATTTAAAATATATTGAATATTCTTACCTTGTTGATAGGTCAGTATCCACTGCATTGAGAAAATGTATATCCCTGTGCAAAAGTATATATTTTATTATTATACATTTGATTAATATAACTATTCAACTCCACCAGAGGGAGACATTGCCCAAGTACTGAGCAAAGCCCGGGTCAACTTCAGTATTTAAGCTGTGCTCATTTCAGTTTAGGAGTGAAGTATTGCGATTTTTTATAGATTTATTGTGTACTGACATTGTTTTGTGTTATTTCGTATTCATGTGTTTTTACCTTGTGTTTTGGACTTGTTTGCATCGCAGACTCTCTTTACTGTGCGTTGAACGATAGTGCCTGTTTTTCCGACTGTGCAATTGGATTACATTTTGGATTGTTTGATGTTGATCTCATTAAAAGCACAAGTGGATTCTACACTGCCTGCTTCCAACTCTACCTCACAATTATGTATCAGCTTAGGAGGTGAGTGGGATATGTCATCTTAGTTTGTTGCAACCAACACTAACACAATATTTGTTTTAAATCTATCCTATATCTTTTTGGTGCTTGAAATCAGTTTTTAATAACCAGTTGAGGAACCAATTAAGCAGTCACCATTTATGCATAAAGACATGTCTTACCTTGCTTGACCTATATCAGAAAGTGAACTCTTTGTTGTTTTCAAACTGAGCTGTCCAAAAGCTTGTTTCGTAAAAGATTATTTAGTTTATTTAAAAGGCATATGCACTTTGTATCACAAATGCAAATAGGTTTGACTCAGATGACAGTCTATAATAAAGTTTAAAAACAAAGACCTATTCAACCACTGTGTCATAACCTATATTGATGACATCCTCATTTATTCAGCCATGCTAGATCACGTCTACCACGTATGCACTGTCCTCACACGCCTACTTCGGCACCAAATGTACGTAAAATCAGAGAAGTGTGAATTTCACACGGACACCATCACATTTTTGGGATATGTGATCACACAAGATGGGGTAGTGATGGACCAAAGCAAAGTAAAGGCAATAACTGAGTGGCCACTACAGACAAATGTGAAAGAATGGCAATGTTTCCTGGGATTTGCCAATTTCTAACAACAATTCATCAGAAACTACAGTGGCCTCCCCTATCACCCCCCTTCTATGGGAAATCCCAAGAAGATTCTATGGACTGAAACCACTAAAGTGGCCTTTATACAACTAAAAACTCGTTTTACCACAGCAACCATTCTGCCCTGACCCCAATGATCCCTTCATTGTCACAGTTCCAGCTATGGAATTGGAGCTGTGCTTTCCCAATGCCATAGTGAATCTGGGAAGCAAATCCCCACGTGCATTAATTTCCAGAAATTGTCACATGCTGACTCTAATTACGATGTCAGCAATTGTTCCACTATGTATTCAAAGTTTATGGTCTCCAAGAGGACATTGTATCAGACAAGGGAACACAGTTCACCTCTCAAGTCAGGAGAGCGTTCTGCCACCACAGAGATCAACACAAGACTCACCTCTTTTAATGTACATTGGAAAGACCATATAAAATACAATAGTTTTACTTTACTTTATTTTATTTTACATTTTGAAAATGTTACTTTTATGGGGTGATGATAAAATTTTAAAAAAGTTTACAGACACAAAATATAGCCCTGCCTGTCTCTGCATCCCACAGACTGTTGATCCATCCTTTGATTTATAGACCCCAGCCAGGATGAGGACCCTCAAATATTCATGTAAATGCATTTTATCCAGTTCCTTCCACCTCTCCCCTAAAACATGGCTACATTCTAGCTTAGTCGTTTTGAGATGATTTTCTGCATTAAGTTGGGCATGACCTACTCAGTAGCTGACATGATGTCTGTCATGCGAATCACTGCCATCCTAGTGGGTCACTTACATTTATAGCATTTAGCATATGCCCTTATCCAAAGCAACATACATTTATATCCTTTTTTGCACAACAGACAACAAACCAGTTGAGGGGTAAGATCCTTGCTCAGGAATCCAGCAGTGGCAGCTTGATGATCCTAGGATTTGAATTAAAAACATTTCAATTAGCAGGCCAACATTTTAAACACTGAGCTACAGTACCACTTTTACATTACAGTACCACATTTACATTACACAGTGAAATTCTTTGATTTACATATCCTAGCTTGTTAGGTGGTTGGGGTCAGGGGTTCAGTCATGGTACATCTCTTCATTTGAACTGTCAATATATGTAGATGCATTTTTTAAGAGGAAATTGTTCTGAAAAAAAAAATGCACCAGCATGATATTATTCATTATTAAGAGTACATAAACTGTATTTAAAACTGTGAAATATATGTTACAACATGCTTTTCATGTGCAGAAAAGCATGTTGGTGTCACACAACAGCCTGGGCCAGAACACCAGAGGGAGCCCTCGCCCGAATATTAACTATCTCTGGCCACTTCCGGTTCGGAGGCGTATTTAAGCAGCGCGCCACCTCAGCCTCATTGCGAAGCATTGTTTCCGTTTGTGTCACTTGCCAAGCCTTTATTCTGTTATTGTCTAGTTACCTCGTGTATGACCTTGCCAGTTTATCTCTTGACCTCGAGTTTCGGATTTGTGTTTTGGATTAGTTTTCTGAGTGACAGCTTTCTGGTATTTGACCCTTTGCTTTCGTTATCTTGAGCACGATTTCTGCCCACCGTCCTTTACGAAATCTGCACATGGACTCTAACACTCCTCCGCCTGACGAGGCGTTACAGTTGGAACATGGATTTCAAACCAAATGAGGTGGCTAAGCTGCAACCAAATTAGGTTACTCTACTGTCTGTCAGCCAAAAACAGGAATCAAAGGCTACAGTGGGCACTAACTCACTGAAACTAGACATTTGAATATTGGAAAACTGATCTGATGAACCTTGATTTCTGTTGTGTTGTAGGAGCAGAAATTCACATAAGCCTGCCTTGTGTCAACAATCCAGGCTGCTGCTTATGGTATAATAGTGTGAAAATATTTTATTTAAATTATGTTGTAACATCAACATTAACCAGAAACTCAGCGGAATGTTTCCAGCACAATGATGTCATGAGGAACTGATGCCTTTCTGAGAGCACAGGCAGTCTTAGCCAAGAGTAGTATAGTGCTCTTAACAAACAACCAGTCAGTGTAAATGCAGAAGATAAAATCAAGCCCTTTAGGTGCTTAAAGTAATGCAGAACTTGTGCAAAGTACTACTATTTATTTATTTATTTGTGTGTGTGTGTGTGTGTTTCTCACCGTTAGCCTATGCTTGACTATACTTTCTTTGCCAGAAGTATTTTTCCTAAAGATGTTTGTAGTAAGCCAAATCACCTTACACAGTGTTACCTCAAAAACTGATATCAAACCATTTTTGAAGGGCTGAGAAACAGTCTATTTATTTATTTAAATGTTCCTTTTGCCTTCAACACCAGTTCCCTATTTATTCAGGTTCCCACTTTTAAAAGAATTACACTTTTAACTAACAGTGTATTTAATGTGTGTTACATTCTCGATCTGAACTGCCAGTAAAATACTGTAAAATGTACAATAAACTGTTAATCTTCTTCTTCTTTTTTCGGCTTTTCCCTTCAGGGGTCGTCACAGCGAATCTTCTCTCTCCACCTATCCCTATCTTCTGCATCCTCAACACTTGCACCCACTAGCTTCATATCCTCATTTATTACATCCATATACCTCCTCTTTGCCTTTCCTCTTTGCCTCCTGCCTGACAGCTTCATTTCCAACATTCTCCTATCCATATATTCACTCTCCCTCCTCTAAACATGACCAAACCATCTTAATCTGGCCTCCCTAACTTTGTCCCCCAAACGTCCAACATGAGCTGTCCCTCTGATGTACTCATTCCTAATCCTGTCCAACCATGTCACTCCCAAAGAGAATCTCATATTCAGCTCTTCCACCTCCAGCTTTGACTCCTGTCTCTTCCTCAGTGACACTGTCTCTAAATCATACAGCATGGCTGGTCTCACCACTGTCTTGTACACCTTCCCCTTGATTCTCGCTGAAATTTTTCTATCACACAGAACTCCTGACACCTTTTTCCACCCATTCCAACCTGCCTGGACTCGCTTCTTTACCTCTTTCCCACACTCTCCATTACTCTGGACTGTTGACCCCAAGGACTTCAACTCCTGTACCTTCTTCACCTCTTCACCCTGTACTGTCACATCTTACTGTTCCACTTCCCTCCCTTTCAGTCACACACATGTACTCAGTCTTACTACAACTGACTGTCATTCCTCTTCTCTCCAGCGCAAACCTCTACCTCTCCAGGTTTCCCTCCACCTGCTCCCTGCACTCAGTAATAAACTGTTAATGTACTGTAATAAATGAAATGGGTTAAAATAACACACAATCCACTACATTTGTATCTTTTTGTTTATCAGAAGTTTACTTAAAATTGTAAATTGTGTAGTATATATATTTCAGTGATTTCCTTTTGAAAGGTGAAGTTCGTGTTATAAACAGATGTCTGCTTTGTATCAAATTGAATGTATTTGAATCAACTGAGTAAATAGTTTAGCTTTTTTGTATACACTACTCACAAAAAGTTAAGGAAATTCGGCTTTCGGATGAAATTTCAGGATGCACCTAAAATGCACTATAACCTTTACAAGTGAACTAAATTTGACCTTCTCTACCCTTTTGAATGCACATGTCCAACTGTTCAGTGCTTCAGTACTTTTTGCATAACTTGCTGTTCTCTAACAAGGTGCTTAACGGCAAAATTCACAACTGGTGTTTGATCCATGAATCAACCAATAAATTTTCTGGTTCAATTAGAATTGGTATTTAAACAGTCCTCTTCATCATGCTGTTCACATTTTGACATCATGAGACCAAGACGACACCTAACGATTGATCAACTGTACCTCGCCATTGCGAGGCTTCAAACAGGATGTTCTCAGAGGGAAGTGGCCACTGAGCTTAGAGTGTCACAGAGTGTATTCAGCAGGTTACAACAGAGATACAGAGAGACTGGAAGAGTCAGAGAAAGGCATAGAAGTGGACGTCCTTTGGCCACATACCACACTGATGACCGCTTCATTGTGAAAAGTGCCCTGCGGACCCGGATGATGAATGCCACTCAACTCCAGGCACATTTACGCGGGGCGAGGGACCAGTGGGCCTCAGTGCTGTTCTCTGATGAAAGTCGATTCACGTTGAGCAGAAATGATGGCCGCCAACGATGTTGGAGACGTCAAGGAGAGCGCTATGCATCAGCAACTGTTGTCACCAGACGAACCTTTGGTGGTGGTGGTGGTGTTACAGTCTGGGCAGGTGTGTCTACTCAATACAGAACTGCCCTACATCTTGTGAATGGTACAGTGAGCCAATAATCCAGTCATTGTGCCCCTGCATGAACAATACAGGCCTAATTTCATCTTCATGGATGACAATGCTCCAGCTCATCAAGGTTGCATCATTAGGGAATGGCTGCTGGAGGCCTTTCCATTACAAATTTTATTCATAATGATTTATAAATATAATTCACTTTGCAAATCATTTACATTTTTATTTTTTTTTATTTCATTCGTTTACTTCAGCACACTGTACATGTGGGCTATAATATGAATCCACTACAAACTTCAGCTTACAGTGAACTACATTACACAGCTAGCTTGAATTTTCCACAGTGCCAGAAGGGGCAAATGTCCTTCACCAACCCCTTTCCCACTCTTCAGATGTATTGTCTATCAAGATACTAACTACCGTATTAACTACCGTATATAAGACTATATTTTTTTCATGGAAATGCATCTCAGTAAACGATGTCGTCCTATATTCGAGCTCTAGACTTTCACACATCAATACACCCGCAAAAATAGGTGGCGCCAAATACAGGTAAACAAGTTCCCCAGGACTGAAGAAACCTGATAAACTACGGTCGTTTATAGTGCCAGGACTGCATGATGGCGAGTGACTGTCCAGAAAAAAGCGGCTCAAAAGTCGGTCAAGTAAACCAGCAACTGAGGAGAGCTTATGATGCAAATTTTAAACTCATGGTGATAAATGTAGCTGAGTCATCTAACAACTGTCAAGCAGCCAAGAAATATGGCGTGTCAGAGTGTAATGTCAGGAGATGGCAAGCCCAAAAAGATAGTCAAAGAAAAGCTTACCGCGGTCCTAAAAGCAGCCACTTCGAAGAAATTGACAGGCAAGTGTGTCAGTATGTAGCTGAAAAAAGAAATGAGGGGCTATCCATAACCAGAGCCATCATCCAATTGAAGGCACTGGAAATCGCAAAAGAGCTGGGCATACCCCCCACTGAGTTCAAAGCTAGTCTTGGCTGGTGCAGAAGAATGATGCGGCACAATGGATTAGCATTACGATGTAGAACAAGTCTTGCCCAGCGCTTGCCCTCTGACTTCACGGAGAAGCTTCTGGCTTTTCAGTGCTATGTGATCGGTTTAAGGAAAAAACACTCATATCCCCTGGATCAGATAGGTAATGCAGATCAAACACCTGTGTTTTTTGATATGCCAACATCAGTCACTGTACATAAAAAGGCGAGAAATCAGTCATTGTAAAATCTACTGGAAATAAGAAGAGCTGAGTGACTGTCATGCTAGTGTGTCTCACTGACGGGACCAAACTTCCCCCGTATGTGATTTTAAAGCACAAGACAGTACCCAAAGAGGCAATACCCACTTGAATTATTGTTCATGCTCAGAAAAAAGGTTGGATGGAGACTGAGCTTGTGGTGGACTGGCTTAAAGTGGTGTGGGGCAGACGATGTGGGGCACTCAGAAATAAAAGGAACAATAATTTTGGATGCTTTCCGTGGACATGTGACTTTGCCGGTCAAAAAGCAACTGCATGCAATGAATGGGGACCTTGTCATCATACCAGGGGGGATGACAATTCAGCTACAGGTGTTGGATGGTGTGGTTAACAAGCCATGCAAAGATAGTCTGCGCAAGAGATACACACAGTGGCTGCTGTCTGACAATCACACACTCACACCATCCCAGCCCACGGTGAGTCTGCTCTGTGATTGGATACTCCAGGTATGGGCTGCAGTTCCCAAGCCATATATATATACATATATATATATACATAGAAATTGTTTTAAGTTGCAGGATATGCAAAGTCAAGCAAACATATATTGAATGAATTTGCACCTGTCTAGGTGTGTGAACAAATGAACAGTCAGTTCTCAAAGTTGATGTGTTGGAAGCAAGAAAAATAGGCAAGTATAAAGATCTGAGTGACTTTGACAAGGGCTAAATTGTGATGACGAAACAAATGAGTTTTCACTGAAAATCAAAATCAGTGATATCAGTGACATGTGATCCAATAGCATCACTAAATACTGCTGTATTCTTGTATAAACAGGAAATGACGGGGTTGCGTGTAAAAGAGGATGCACAAGCGTGTATTTGAGCTGCCTGTAATGTAAAACGCTCGCAATATTTGCTTAGTCTCCTTAATTTGTTATTAAAATGTTTTAAATTTAAATGTGACTCTTCATGCTTACGTGGACTTAAACACTACAAATCCCAAAGTTACATTTTTAGTTGAAAATACACACACATTGTAGGTGCATCTCAAAAAAATTGAATATCATGAAATATATTCTAGACTCATTACATGTAAACTAAAATGTTCCAAGCATTCTTTGATTTTTAAATTTGATAATTGTGGCCTGCAGCTCAAAATCTTTGAAAAATAACATCTCAAAACATTCGAATATTTAATTTCCACTTTGAGCAAATCATTTTTTATGCAGTATAAATACCAAGAATCTTCCAGTCAGGTGAAAGTAAACTTTGCATTCCATTTCCATTTGGAAATCAAGGTCCTAGAGTCTGGAAAAAGAAAGGAGAGGCACAGAATTCAAGCTGCTTGAAGTCCAGTGTGACATGTCCACAATTAGGTGTGATTTGGGGTGCCATGTCATCTGCTGGCATTGGTCCACTGTGTTTTATTAAGTCCAAAGTCAATGCAGCCATCTACCAAGAGATTTTAGAGAATTTCATGCTTCCATCCGCTGACAAACTTTATGGAGATGCTGATTTCCTTTTCCAGCAGGACTTGGCCCCTGCTCACAGTGCCAAAACTACTTTGAACTGGTTTGCTGACCGTGATATTACTGTGCTTGACTGGCCAGCCAACTCACCTGACCTGAACCCTGTAGATAACCTATGGGGTATTGTCAAGAGTGTGCCACAGGCTGATCTCCTCCATGCCATTATAATATTCTGAGATATTGGATTTTTGATTTTCATGAGTTGTGAGCTGTAATTATCTAAATGAAAAGACAAAAAGGCTTGAAATATTCCAGTTCATGTGCGATAAATCTAAAATATATGAAAGTTTTAATGTTTGAATTATATTGTGGGGGAGAAAAATGATGTTCCTTTGATAATCAAAATATATATATATAATATATAATTAGTATTGGTTCATGAAAGTGCTCAAGTTTTTATGACATAATAAAGCAGCATGACAGTAACATTTAGGTCTCCATATTATAAACTCATTCACAGGGCAGACACATGACATTGAAAACACAATGACCCACTAATGAATTGAGAGTGCATTGTCCTATTCTGTGAATCACATTTTTCAATATAAGTTAAAAGGGATAAATACATTATTTCGAAAATCCAGTTATACAAAATGCAGAGGACAGTTTAGATTTGGCTAGATATATATTACAATCTTACAAACAAACAGGTGAGATATTGTCATTGCTTGGTCTTATACACCATCAGTTTCATCCACAAGCATTTATCAATTTGTGATAAATGGCTGGATTAATCTGAACATTGACAAGAAAAAAATTATTCAATGGAGTATTAGTTGTTTTGGGTTTTACAGTAAAAAAAATACCTACTATACTAACTTTACAAAATTAATTACTTATGAAAGTACTAAATTACTATTAAAATTACTATTACTTACTTATTAAGTAATTATTAAGTATATGTCATCGGCTAACCAGTAGTTCTATATGCTACACCCAAACATTACACATTTAATGTTCTTTATATTTGCTGTTGTTTTTGAACTCCTTGTTCTTCTACATATTTAAAATGATTTTCTGCTACCTGTTAAACAGAATGACAAAAGTCAAAAGCCATAATACTCAGATAAAATAAATAAGTACAAAAAATAAGCAACAGTCATACTGATGGAGCTCTTAATTCAGAATGCTGTGGTTCGTATTGCAGCAGATGTTTTTAAAACATAGAAACATTGTTTTGGAGCGTTATTTTGGATTATTAATGGTTAGACTACTTACTGGCAAATTTTGATTAGTCAAGTGTATAAGCACTGAAGCTGCTGGAACCCAGTTGTAAATAGGATTTTTTGCTGTTACAATTTTCATTTTCTTCAAATAAAAAGCCTCAATAACTCTTAGATCTGCCCACTTACATTTAAAGATATCTGCTTTTCATGTTTAAGTGAATTAATCAAGCAGATTTCCATAAGGTAGCTTACACAACTATCATTAAGCAATCTTAAAAAAATATAATGAGTATGCTTATATATGGCCTATTTATTGTCATATATACCTTGATAAGAAATGGCCACTGTTATATGCAATGAGTGTTTGGACCCAGCGGAATGACGCTTGCGGCTTTATTATCATTATAGTTATTATTAGTAGTAGAAGGAGCAGAATTAGCAGTGATAGTAATATTAATACTCTTCTAAGCTTTCTTACCCCTTTTTAAGTTTCAGTTCCCGGTTCTGGTTCCTTTATCCAATGAACCTGAAATTCTGATGATTGGACATAGCAGATTTGATCTATGGAGAAAAATTATTATGTGTTATGCAATACTTTTACAGTATATAAGATAATAAAATAATATTAAAACACAATGACCAATCAGTAATGGTCAATTAGTTTAACTACAAGGTATGTGTACCTAATATAACTGAGTGTAATTCTCACAAACACACACCTTTTGGAGTAGTTTGTCCCTCATGGTAGGGTTGCTGAGATCCTCACTGCTGTTAAACTTTAATCTTAGAAATGCCCTCTTAGTAACAGGGACTACCAAAAAGTCAAAATTGTTGATAGTTAGTGACAGTTGTGTTTTAACTCAAAATTCATATGAAATTATAAAATTGAATGTAAATGTGGAACCTGAAACGTCATAGACTTCCACATATTTAGTAACTGTTGTAAAACATATTTCATTAAATTATATTTTTATTGAATTTATTTAATTTATGAATTGAATTTGACCTCCATAGACTTCAACTTCACAGAGCGTGAGGTACTGGGTAACATTGGGAATGATGATGTTCACATAACGACCCCGCATATTGCAGTTGTAGCTTGCATAGGCACCAGCAGCAATACTAAGGATAATGGCACATCTACAGAGGTAGAGGTAGAGAGAGAGAGAGAGAGAGAGAGAGAGAGAATAGAGGGGAAATCTATTAAGTTACTATTAAGTAATAGGTTAATCCAAAGTTAATAATGCTTTATAAAACTGTCACTACCCCCAAGTTTCATACCAAAGTGTGCAAAATTATTTATTTATTAATTTAAAACTCTATAAGTAAACTCTCTCTTTAATGCTGATATTTTTATATAAATGTTTTTAATTTTTCACCTGGAATTATTGTTGCCGTTGTTGATTAAGGAATTGCCAATGTGGATCTCAGCACCATTTATCCGTTCTGAACAGCAGTCACCTCTGTTAGTGATGATTACATTGCTAATGTCATACACTGCCAACAAATCCACTCTCCACCATGGATTATAATCAGCATTTGTATGTGCACATGGGTAGAAAATCGCGTTAGATTCTCTGTTACCATCAATAGCAAAGGAACCAGTACAGGAAGCGTGTACAGAAGATTGTGTTGCTATTCCTCCTAAGGCCACATTGACTGGAGGAAAGATGAGAACATATTTATATACACACACAATAGTGAAAATTGTTCTATTTGGCATTTTTTTTTAATTTAATAGAACCATATCATTAGAAATTATATTTTTGACTTCAACTTCAGTGAAAAGCAAGATCTTTGAAATATTGAATTATATGAATATATGAATTTCAGAATTTCTCAGTATTTTCTGGTTCCTTTGTGCTTTAATGACAGTATTCACTCAAGATGGCATGGACCCCATATGAGTCTACAAGCAAAGCCTAATGCATTCTAGATAAAGTCTATTTGGCTGTCATTGGAACGCATTTCAGCAAAAGATTTTAGGAATGAGGAAAATCTCATCTTTTATACATTGCGGTTAACATGCACAATAAAACAAATTTGCTTCAGAAATACCTAAAAAAAAAAAGAACAGTAAATATTAAATATATATTAAGTATTTTACCTTGCTGATGGGTCAGTATCCACTGCATTAAGAAAATGTATATCCCTGTGTAAAAGTATATATTTTAATAGTATACGTTTGATTATGTGTCGGCTTAGGAGGAGGCTTAATAGGAAAGACATCAGAAATTTTTATTTAAATATATTAAAATATAAAAGATGTCATTATACTAAAATTAAATTGTTCTGAATTATTTACAGGGGATATTAAATCAATCTTAATTCATTGCCACTTATGCTAACAATATTTGTTTGAAACTATACTTGAAATCTTTTTGATATTCAAAATCAGTTTTTACCTAAAAAAAGGAGCATGAGCCTTTGTGACTTCTCCATTTTCTGTACAAATGGAAATACAACAACTTATATACAACCACACTTAAGGAAAAAAGTGGAATAGCCAGTTCAGGAAGCAATGTAGCATTCACCGGTTAAGAAACAGACTTTTGATGTATGTGATTATTAGTACATCATATAGCAAAAATATACCGTATTAAGCCAAATTAGCCAAGTTTAGAGAGATTTCTTACCTTGCTTGATGTATATCAGAAGGTCAACTCTGTGCAGCTGTGAGCTGTCCATTGGTGTTTCGCTAAATGATTATGTAATTTAAAAGGCAAATGCACTTTTTTTTTTAACAAATGCAAATAAGTTTACATAAGACGACAGTCTAATAAGTTTTAAAAACAAATGATGCAATAAGCTTCTGTTTAGGTTTTATATATACAGAAATATATATATATATATAAATATATAGCATTTTAGTAATTATACATTAGGCAAATCAAAGTTCAAGTTATTTGCTTCAGCAGGATGTGTTGGAATAAGAACTAAGCTCATTCATGTGGCAGCAGTGTAATGCATAAAGTCATGCTGGTACAGATAAGAGATTCAGTCAGTACCAACCATCAGCATGATGAAATTGTGGTTATCTTACTGATGATGGCATAGTTGTTTTCTCCAGAGTTTACAGAGAATAGTGAAAAAACAAACACCTTGGTTTGAGCTGACAGAAAGGTTAAAGTAACGATAATTCTTTACAACTGTGGTGAGGTGAAAAGCATTTTGAAACATACAACATGTCCAAGTGAATGCAGACAAGCTACAACCAAATTAGCTTCTCCTGTTTGTCAGCCAAGAACAGGCATCTGAGGCTACAGTGACCATGGACTCACTGAAACTGTACAAAGTGTGTACAGTTGTTACTCACTGTAACAACTGTTGGCTGATCTGATGAACCGTGATTTCTGTTGTGACATGAAACTGCCATCAGCATCATAAATCAGGTGGTATAATAATGTGAAAAATATTTTCTTTCAATTATGTGATGCAATTATGTCTATATGGACAGAATCTCAAAAGAATGTTCTCAAACGAAAAGATCCTACTCATTAGTAGCATTAGTATGGTGTTCTTAATAAAGTGACTGATGTATACATAGAAGCAAGTAAAATCTCACACTCCCAAGTGCTTACAGTAGAGTAATGTAAACGTTATGCAAAATATGATTATAGAACCCTGTGTGTGTGGAGACCGGTGTCTTTTGTGCTTCCTTATATTTCATATTTTCCCTATCTCTTTAGCAGAAGTCTTAAACAAACAAAGACCCAACAAATCTCTTCTTATTAGGCACTCCGGAAAACATGGATTTAGTGTTTGCCCTCCTGCTTACTGGTTCCTTCCTGAACCTTGTCAGGACACTGATCAGAGTGTTTCTGAGGTCTGGTCCCTGCAGTAACTGACAGAGATACACCCTGATAGCCAGCAGTGCAATCTGAGATGGTAAACTTCAGGATGGGGAATGAACCACACTCTCCCATCGCTGCAGTCCAACTTCTCTTCAGCTACTTTGGTGCAATCTGTTGTACTTGCTGTAGAAGTCAGGATTTATCTGAAGCATTCTCTTGTTCACCTATAGACTAACAATAACAGTGACCATCGACTAGCTGGGCTGATTCCTTAACTGAATGTAGTAAATGATAATTTTCATGTGACATCTTAGCTCTTTCATCGCATCTTCTTTCTGGTGTTGTATTGCTGAACCAGCAGACTGTTGATTTACCATACTGATATGCAACTGACTGAGTAACTGGTGGCCCACCATTTGCTGAAAGAATGCCTCTTGAAATGATGCCTCCTGAAATAAAGCCTTTTTCACTTGTTTGTTCATTTCACTGGTACTACGATTAGAACATGTTCTTCAGTACCCAACTTTACTGGTAAATTTCATTCTTTTCAGGTGTGACAGGATCGTTCTTCACTACAAGAAGGACATTTGAGTTCTTTGCAGGACACTCTTGGCATTGCATTCTGTTTCTGCAGTGGTCACATAGGTGACCTTGAAAGAGGCATCCAATGGAGAGACTTATTGACCTCAAAATTTTAATTCTATTGTTAGGAGTCTAAACTCTTTTCTTGCTACAGGAATCCAAGGTATGGCTCCTCATCAGCTGGTTTGACCAAACTGGGTCTCTTCTAACAAAGATCTTGAACACTGTATTCTCTTACAGCAGAGACATTTGTAGCAAAACTGCTTCTTTTAGGGTTAATGTTCATCTTAGACTTCCCCTTTTCTCCAAACAGCGAATCTATTGCCAGTTGATGAAGTCTACCAGAAAACTTGGCTTTTCATCTGGTCTCTTCTTGTATTTTAAAGGCTTGATTTCACAGCTGCTATCAGTTTATAGGGAAGTTTTGAGATGACAATATTCATGTTATTTGGACTGTCCACCTCATTCATCTTCATTAGAGCAGAAGACAGTAAAGCATTAAATATACAGCATACACTTGGTTTCTATTAGGGTGTAGAAATATAACATTTGATATGGATATCGTATGTTATATTTCTACACCCTAATAGAAACCAAGTGTAGATATGTATATATAAACATGTAGGCCGTGGCAAGCTGAATCAGCTTCCTACCCTCCTGGCAGCCTTTCTCAGGTTTCCTATGCTAAGTCATAAGGTTATCCACTTGTGAATAGTTCAAAATAGTATAACCTATTTTGATAGTTTGATCTTGACAGCATTCGTATTCTTTAGCTTGCCAAACTCTGATCCAAGTTTTTGTTCCGGTTGCTCTTTCCGGATTTTTAAATGTGCATCTTCCAGCCTAATTTCCTATCTATCAAACAAGCAGAGCTGGTGATGAATGACGATGATTTGCAAACTCCACAAATATGGGATTGTACCAAATCATCCGGTCCTTTCTTCTAGCTTCATCTTCCTGAAGAAAGATCCCAGATTAGTTATTAATTAATTTATTAATTATTAATATTTCCACATTAATTCTTTCTCTTAAACTAACCCAATTTTTAGTTCATCTTCCTTTAGAAAATATCCTTCCTTTTGCCTTTTCTTTCATGCTTGAGCCTATTCAGGTTAAGGACCAAAGGCTTTTCTGTGGGCTTTGGGGTCCTCTTTTGGCTGTCTGTCAGAACTTCCATTTTTACTTTTCTAGAGTGAGGTGATAAATCTACTGTGTTTTGCCTTACCTCATTTTCAGTCTTTCTAGCATTGGTCAGTGATCAGGCTAAAGTATAATCCAAAAATAATTCAATTATAATCCAAGAGTTGTTAATATAACATTTTCCCCGTCTAGTTGAGAGAGAGACATGCAAGTAACTTTGTTGTGGAATTATTTAATGGTAAATCTCAAATCTTCTACTGTATTTTAATTGAAAGTGACTAGCTTTCAGATGACAAGTCTGACATACCATCACCAGAGAATGCTAGACACCATCCATATTTCAAAACTGTCAACCCCTGTGGAATGATACATTTGCTCCTTTCACCATGTACTAGTACCATATATGTTAAAGAAAGGTTTGACAGTACAGTGTTGGGTTTGCTGTCTTCTAATCACCATTGCCATAACTGCTTCTATGAACAGGTGTCATGCCACCAAATGCTTTGAATCTCTATGATGCACTCTGCACAGGAAAAAAAAAAACATTTCTTCAAATTCATGAGGACAATGTTTGATTCTGACCAAGCTGAACTTGCACCACCCATGCACCACACGCACAACAGGAATGTTGGTACTTGCCCATATTTGGTGTTTACCATTCACAGAAAAAGGGCCATATATGTGTAGGATTTGATTCTTTTGCTGAGTATGAAGGCACAGTACAATATGCCACAGTGTACCAGATTTGAACAAGACACTACTGAGGTGTCCTCATTAACTTTCGCAAGGAACCTGTGGCAGTTACAGTGGATATATGTCAGGAACAGCTGGACAGTTCCCTGCCAGGCCCAGAAAGGGCGCTGGCAGGTGAACCTTGGAAGCCTGCTTCTTTGTGTGTCTTTTGTGTTACGCCCTTCCCATTGTTCTAATCCTGATTGTGTCACCTGTATCCCATAAGCCCTAATGTCTATCCCTATAAATAGGGATCCTTGTGTTTGTGTCCTTGTCCATGATTGTTACCTGTACCATGGTTTTTGTTTGTTCCATGCCCAAGTTAAGATCTAGGTTTTGTTCTCCTTTTGTTTTGTTAATCACGCCATGTATTGTGTTACGTTTGTTTCCCTATGTCATGTCTTAAATGTAATAAAAGCAGTGCTTCACTGAATCCTGCGAATGGGTCTCATTCCACCACGTGCTGGTGTGTGCACACACACCATGGGCATCCGGGTTCGAGCCCTGCATAGGGCAGGGGTCCCGGACGTTACAATATACAATATATATATTCTATTGCTTCATTGTCAATGCAGACATCTTCTTAGATTTGAAGATAATGACCCAGACAAGCAGCGTGCAGAAACTGCATGTGTTTGGAAATAGTCCATCACCTGCTGTGGCCATATATGGTTTACAAAAAGTGGTTCTGCTGGCAGAGGACGAAGGATGATGGACTTTAATTTCCTTTCAGTGAAGAAGCTTACAGCAGTTACTTACTAGAGCCATGGCCAAGTTCTGACCTACTTACAGATTTTCTTTTAAGAAAAATAACATTTGCATGAATTTTGCATTAGGCTAATCAAAGCACCCAGATTGCCAGATCTCATTTCCTACTGCAGTATTTATTGGAAAAAGAACTAATCTTATTCATGTGGCAGCAGTGCAATGCATAAAATCATGCAGATACAGATAAGCATTTCAATTATTATTCACATAACAGGTTCTTTAAGAATTTTTAGAGGGTGATCTTGGATTGCCACACACAAGAGTCACCAGAGTTTAGAAAGCATGGTGGCGTAAAAAGTAACGTTTATAAGAGAGGTCAGAGGAGAGTGGCCAGGCAAGTTCATGATGACATGCTACAGATAAAATAATTCTTCTTTACACAATATTAACTACTAAATGTACAGTATACTCATATTTGCCAGTGTTTAGATCCTGTGTAGAAAAGCATAAAAGCATGCTGGAGAATACATGTCAAACAAAATAAGGTGCCTAAGCTATAACCAAATTAGGTTCCACTCCTCTTTGTCAGCCAAAACAGGAATCCAAAAAGTAAGTTTTGTGTAGTAGAAAAATGTCTGGTTGTATTTGACTCAACTGAGTGAATGTTTTAGGGTTTTTTTTTTTTCATAGTTGTGCCACTGAGACAGAATCTAAGCAGATTTAATACAAGTGTTAATCTCTTCAAATCACATTGTACAACCAAATCCCCTCCTCATAGGTTATGCCATAATAGTATTCAAAAGAACAATTTAAGTGCTGCTTTAAAAATATTTTTCATAAAACAGCTGGAACCAAGTGATTATATTTGTATATTACACATAAAGCCCACAGATGTCATCTACAAGCTTTGGACAAACAGACTGTTCATAATTCACAGGGAGCTTTCACTGCAATTCTTCATTGAGTATACATTCACTTCATGGATCAGGACCAACCAAGGAAACACAATCAGAATGTAACTATAAATCAAAGCAATGCAGTAAAGCATGCAGTTACAGGTCAAGAGCTTCAGGTAAAGTTTACATCAAGCATCAGAATTAATAAAAGGTATAATCACTGGGACTTTGTGTGTGTGAGAACTTATATGATCTTACATATGAATGTATATCGATCGTAAGTTCGGAAAGCAGAAAAAAACTGTAAATGTATGTAAGGATTCACTTCTCAAGAGCTGTGTAGTATTTGTCTGAACTGCTTGGCTTGATCTTTGCACCTTGGTTAATCATGGATAATAACAACAGGAGGACTGAGCTGTGGCAGGCTTCTGGGAGCAATCCACTCGAACCGAAGCCAGCATCCTGATGTAACACTAGATATTAAAAAACCATTGAATTATTTCTGGTATTAACAGAAACAGTTTTGTAACATTCCAAAGCAGGTAAATCAAAATGCCAATTAGATCATAGAGACCCTGTTAAAGTGTTAAACAAATTGGCATAGGGCTGGCATATGGTATCCAAGACTAAACTCAAGATTCAAGAAGCTTTATTGTCATTTCAACCACATATAGCTGACGCAGTACATAGTGAAATGAAACAACGTTTCTCCAGGACCTGGTGCTACATAAACATACAACATATAAACACAAAAAACAACACATTTGTCCAAGCCACATAAAGTGCAAAGCGTGCAGCTAGGTGCAAACAAAGCAACGACAAGACAGTGCAAAAACAATAAGTACAAAAAAGACAACACAAAAACACAGGACACTTAGCGCCGAAACTTTCAGCCACAGTTTAAATATTTAGGCCGCTTGTTTGCATATGGAACCACAGCAAAAACCCACTTACAAGGAACAACCCACTTAGAAGGAATAATAAAGGCCCAACTGCCTCAGAGTGTTGGACAAATGATGACTTTTCTTGGTATGACAGGTTTCAGCTCAGACTAACTAGAGGACTATGTAGTGAAAATGACACCACTAAAAGAAATTATGAAGCAAGCTGGACAATAGAATTTGCATTCGTCTCTAAAATGGAACAGTGATATATTCCTAGCCATCCATTCAAAAGGAACATCAGACTGCACCTACACTAGCTACCCCAGATTACAATAAACCATTCCATTTGTGCATAGCAAATAGAACAGATGGATATGCTTCAGTTGTATTAAAATAAGATTTCATACTATATTATAGCATCTACTTTAACTATGGTCTATCCAGTTATCATTTATACTCATCAGCAAGTAGTGGAACTAATAAAACGTCAGATTTGTTTGACTCAGGAATGCATTCCAGCCTATTCATAACTTGTATCCTGCTGATATAATTCTTTTAGAATTTGAAGGTTGCCCACTTGTCTGTGTAGCTTACTGTTTCGCTTTCACCAGACCTTGAGTCAACACCTCTTGCAGATGCAAATGTGGATTACTTTGTAGATGGTTCAGAGACCATGCAGACCAAGGCGCCTGTCCAAGGGTGTGACATAATGAGCAATAAATGAACAGTCAGTTAATGGGTTGGAAGGGGGAAAAATGTTGCCCATAAAGATCAGAGTCACAAGTGAGTCAGTGCAAATGGGTCTATGAAATCATTGGATCAGTGTATTTTCCTTCTTCTCTTCCTACCTGTAAAAGAGGAAGATAAAAGTGCATGCGAGCTGCTGGTAACATAAAACGCTGGCAGTATTTGCTTACTCTCCTTAATTTGTTATTGAAATCTTTTAAATGTACGAGGAGCTCTTCGTGGTCACCTGGACTAAAAGACTTCAAATTTGAAATAAACTTGATTTTAGAGGCACTTTTCCCAAGACTGTGGATGATGTCAGCCAAGGATTGCCAGATTGGATTGAAATCTCCCTCTTCAATAGCAGTTTAATGCTTCTAAGTTACTATAGCAAAATGCTAGTGACAAATGGTAACGTTTAAAATAATTTTATAATAATATTAATATGTTACTTAAAAACAAATAACCATATTTTAAGGACTTTGATATGATATTATACTGACAATAGTTTTAATGAACATAGTAGGTTCTATTTTTTTTTTATTAAATTAAACGTTTACATTTTAGGTCTCATTTCTGTAATTGTTGAATGCTATTCAACATTTCTCATCTATAATCTATATTATATAAACAACACACTGTTCAACCATGAATAACCCCAGCCCCCCACCCCCTCACACACACACACACACACACACACACCTTAGAAGAGACGTCACTCATCACCAAGCTCACTGTTCAAAATTTTACTAGTGACAAACTAGCTTAGACTTCTGACCAAAATAAAGCTGTAATGTCCTTTCTGAGTTATAAATTACTTAATTTATGAAAACTTAACTTAACTTAAAATATGAAAACTTATTTTCATATTTTAATATTTTGAATGACATTTACCCAATTGTTACTGGTGGTCATTTTTGCTGCCATGATTTTCATTTTCTTTAAATAAAAATCCTCAGTAACCATTTAGCTCTGATTTTTTTTCTGTCTTTGATAATATGCTAAACCTTTATTTTACAAATAGCCATAGGATTATAACCTATATTTAAAAAAAAAAGATTTGTCAAACTATTTAGCATTGTCAACAGTATTCATTTTAAGATATTTCGATTGATAAGCACTGGCTACTGAGGGTGCTAAATGCAACAACTTAGACCCAGACTATTGTTATCATTATTATTATTATTATTATTATTATTATTATTATTATTATTATTATTGTTGTTGTTGTTATTATTACAGTAGTAGTAGTAGTAGTAGTAAAAGTAGAAAGAGGAGAAGCAAACTCATAAGCTTTCTTACCCTTTTTCAAGTTTCAGTTTCCAGTTCTGGTTTCTTTGTCCAAGAGACCTGAAATTCTGATGATGGGGCAATGGCAGATTTGATCTATGGAGAAAAATTACTGTTATGAGATACTTGAATTACAGTAAATAACATAATACAGCACAATAGAGAGACAACAATCAGTAACGGTTAATGAGTTTAACTACAGGGCATGTGTACCTTATAAGCTGACAACTAAGTATAAATTTTATATATATAAATTTTTATAAACACACACCTTTTGAAGAACTTTGTCCTTTATAGTAGGGTTGCTGAGATCCTCATTGCTGTTAATCTTTATTCTCAGAAATGCCCTCTTAGTAAAAGGTACTACAAAAAAGTCAACAATATTGATATTTAGCAACTGTTGTGAAACTTGAAAGGACATTAAATATATATGAAATTGTGAATTAAATATAAAAGTGTAACCTGGAACAGCATAGACTTCCACTTCACAGAGTGAGAGAATCTGGCTAACCCTGGGAATGTTGATGTTAACGTAACGACCTTGCATATTGCAGGTGTAGCTTACAGAAGCACCAGTAGCCATGGTAAAGATAACAACACATCTACAGAGGGTCGGGGGGATGGGGGGACACAATAGAGGGTAATCTATTAATTTAATGTTAATAATAAGTTGACTCAATAATAATAATGCTTTATAAAACTGTTACCACTCTAAAGTTGATTATTTTCATATCAAAGTGAGAAGAAGAATTTTCTAAAGAAATGTGTTAAAGAATGACACATCTTAATTTTTTCAGGATTAATTTTGTGGAAGGTCTCTGAAATAAGTTTGTTCCTGTTATGCTTTACATTATAGCAAACATTCCCTCAACACATTCCATTTACTCTTAGAGCTGCTGAAAATTAATCTGACCATTTAGATTTGAAAACACAGTTCGTTCCACAAGGATTTATGTCACAATTTTACACAATTTCTATCATTTAAAAAGATTATTTAAATAATACATTTCTATAATATATTTCAGAAAAATAAAACGTACAATATTTTAAAATCAGTAATATTAAACTTGTCAGTGACTTTAAATCAGTGTCATTTGAAGCCACTAATTGATGTCACTTATTTTGTAATAAATTCATAAACAACTTTTTAAAAATGTCTTCAAGTTCCCTTTATGTCTTAAAGTATGTATAAAAATAATTAGTCACCATTCCACATTACACAAAAAAGAAGTGTTAGTAAATTAACAAAATAGGCTTTTTTAAGCAAGCAGTAAGAAAGCTCTATAAGTAAACTCTGTCTTTTATGCTGATATTTTTGTATGAATGTATTTTTATAATTTGTTACCTGGGGTTATTGTTGCCGTTGTTGATTAAGGAATTGCCGATGTGGATCTCAGCACCATTTATCCGTTCTGGACAGCAGTCACCTCTGTTAGTGATGATGACATTGCTAATGTTATACACCGCCAACAAATCCACTCTCCACCATGGGTTATTCTCAAAATTTGTGTGTGTGCATGAGTCTAAATATGTGTTAGTTTCTCTGCTGCCATCAATAGCAAGGTTAGCAGTATAGGTATTGTATGTAGAAGATTGTGTTGTTATTCCTCTTAAGGCCACATTGACTGGAGAGAAAAAGATAACACTCACAAACACACACACACCAACACACACACACAGTGGGATCTGAATGTCTGAGAATACTAGTGAAAAAAATGCTTCTATTTTTTTTTTTCATTTAATTTATATATATATATATATATATATATATATATATATATATATATATATATATATATATATATATATATATGTATATTCTTACCTTGCAGATAGGACGGTTTCCACTGCATTGAGAAAATGCATATCCCTGTGCAAAAGTATATATTTTCATTATACATTTGATTATGTGTCGGCTTAGAAGGAGACATAAAAGGATCTGGTAAGTATTTTAAATATATATTAAAATATAAAAGATATCATTTTAAAATATTCTGAATATTTACAGGAGATATTAAATAAATATTTTTGGTGGTTGGTTTATTGCAACTAACACTAACACAATATTTGTTTTAAAACTATCCTTGAAATCTTTTTGATACTTGAAATTAGTGTTTACCTACAAAAAGAAGCATGGGCCTTTGTGAATTCTCCATTCTCTGATCAAATTTAAAGATATCTTCAGATTTATAACTGCACTCCATGAAGAAATGAGAATAGTTGAGGAAGCAATGTACCATTTATCAGTTAAGAATCAGACTTTTAATGCACTTTTTATTAATTAAATTATATAGCAAATAGAAAATGTATTAAGCCAAATCAAGGCATAGTTTAGAGAGATTTCTTACCTTGCTTGACATATATCAGAAGGTCAGCTGTGCAACTGTGAGCTGTGCACTGGTGTCTTGCTAAATGATTATGCGATTTACTTAAAAGGCAAACACACACATCTTTTCACAAATGCAAATAAGACTTGCCTCAGATGACTAAGATAAAACTATAAGACGTTTTAAAAACACATGATGCAATATAAATAAAAACTATATAGGTATTCCATAAATGTGTTGCGCAAAAGAAATAAATTCTCAGCTAAAATTCACCAAGCATTCCTTTTTGCTCATCTGATTTACTGTTGTTTCTCCTTTAAGAAATGTTATTTAATATTTAATTAAAATATTATTATTATTTTTTTAATATAAAATACTAAATATTTTACATTTTAAAGTAAACACTGTGTAACAATCCAATTTCAGGGGATATGGACGTAGGATTTTTAGGCAAGTCAAAACTCCTCTAGTGCCAGAGGTTATTTGCTTTTGCAGAATGTGCTGGGATTAGAGCTAGGATCATTTATGTGGCAGCAGTGCAACACATAAAATCATTCAGTTATGAATATGAACTTCAGTTAATATTCACAACAACCACCAGATGATGAAAAATTGTAATCTCAGTAATCTCAGTGAGGATGGCATGGTTGTTCACCAGAGTTTACAAAGAATGGTGGAAAAAACATACACCTTTTTGATGAGAAAAGATAATGGCCAGACTTTTTCAAGCTCACAGAAAGGTTAACGTAACAATAATTCTGTACACCTGTGGTGAGGCTGAAACTGTGCAAATGTTGTCTGATCTAATACATCATAATTTATGTTGTAACATGTAGATGATCAGAAACTGGCAACAGCAGCATGAATCCCAACCTATTGCTACAGGTGGTATAATGTGGAAAATAATTTCTTTAAATTATGTGATGCAATCATGTCTACATGGAAAAGAATCTCAAAGAAGTATTTCAAATACCTTCAGGTTGGTCTAAAAGCAAAAAGGGTCCTACCTTAGTATCATTAGTATAGAGTTCTAAATAATGTGACAGGATAATGCAGATATATAAGCAAGTAAAATCTTGCGCTCCAACTGCTTTGAGAATGCAAAATTTATGCAAACTATAGTACCTTTCTTCCGGAACCTTTTTAATGTTCTGTTGATACAAAATTGCCCTCACTGGTGACTTCACTCTTTTTAATTATGACTGGAACTGTCAATACATAAAGGTCATTTGGGTTCTTTGTAGGACACTCTTGGCATTGCATTCTCTTTAGTTATGTCCCAGATGTAAGTGAGTCTAGGGAAAGGGAGTGACAGAGAACAGTGTAAATAAAATTGGGTGGGGTGAGTGAGCCCCACACACAGTATTAATCTCTGTAATAAACATCACACCACACCACAAGGCAGGCGAGCGGCACAGCGCTCTGGAAGACGAGCTTCAGCGTGGCAGTTGTAACCAGTGTCATCTGCGTTGTGTTTTTTTTTTGTTGGATAATAGAATAACCATAGAGACTTCAGCTGACGGTTCGACTCTTTGTTTAATTTCTGATAAAACACAGAAATAGTTTAGGTTGTGTGTATTTTTCCCTTTTTCATTCCTCTACCATACAGAGACAGTGCAGAAAGGGCAGAGATCAAAAAATAAGACATTGAAGCAATGAAATTAATTTAACATTTGTAACAATACAGCATACCTGATAAAACACAGAAATACTTTAGTTAAATCTAGCTCCTCTTTTCCTCCCCTCTTGTATCCTAAAAGCTTGATTTCCACACTGCTTTTTCAGTTCATAGGTTGGATTTGAGATATCAATGTTTATGTTAATCAGACTGTCCACCTCATCCATGAATTCGATTTCAGACACAATATTTCTACACCCTATCATAAACAGAGTGTATGCATTAAATGCTTTCCTGTTTTCTACTCTGTTCTTTGGCCATTTAAGTGCTTTGTTGGCCTTGGATCAGTATCAGTCTAAGCTTTTTTGAATGGATCGGTTATCAGTAATGTGTGACGAATCAAAATCTGATAATGTGTTATCAGTGGTTGTTTAATGAATAGCAAACAACTATATTGTAATAACTTACTAGAACACAATTATATATTATTTTTTTAAAAATCACCTATGCTTAAAATCAACAATTATATACATTTTAAATATATAGCAAAAAGTTCCGCTGTAAACTTTTCATGACCTACAGTTGTTAGTGATGTGCCTCAGTGTTTTAAACATGTCCCTGATTTGGAAGCATTTCATGCTTGATACAGCAGTGCGTAGCGCTGCAAATTGTAATATTTGCAAATACAAAGTTGCAAGAGGTGTAAGTAGTGCTTCAGATTACAATATAACAATTTTAATTAAGCATCAAGCAAAAGAACATGAGCAGACCTTGACAGATGCGTTTCAAAGGAAAGGAAAGCACAAAAGCCGTAAAAAATTAAAAACAGTACAGGAATTTATTGTTCTAGACAGAGCTGGACTGGGACAAAATTTTAGACCTGGAAGTCCCACACCCACCCAGCTCAACCTATAATATAAAACTATACATTTATGTGTATAAACTGTGTATAGTTTTTCATCCATCTGTCACATATTAACCTGTCATTTCTTCTGCTCTTGTTTTACAAACATTACTGCTTTGGTGCAAAACAACCACCTCACTGTAATTCAGAATCTGAATATGTATGTATGAATTTATTTATTTACTTATTTATTAATCTTAAAATGATTTAGATACACAAAATTTAGGAAAGCAATAAATTTCATCCAATATGTTAAAAGATATTGGAGTAGATTAAAAGATTATTACTGACCGAACTTGATGTCTGATTATGGCGCCTGAACTAGTGCTAGGTTGACTGTCTTCACCATCATTTGGAAAAAAAACAAGTTTCAAATCTCACAAATGGACAGACATAATTTTCTAAAATGTCAAAATTAGTACAATTATGACTACATGAAGACAAAATATTTTTAGAAAAATTGTAATAAAATGTTATTGCATTTTTATATGACTCATTTTTGTTCATGTCTGCACTATAGCTGCTGTGTCCCTGTATATAAGAATGTAAATATTTGTCTGCTAGAATACTCATGTAACTTTACAATTAATAATATTAATGTCTTTTAGCATAGTATTTTAAGTGATAGTAGGGGTGCAGCTATCTATAATTGTAGAAAACAGTGACTTTCTATGGTTAAAATTGTAACATGTTCTTAAATGATTAGAAAAGTAAAATAAACAATTATTACAAATATAATAATTACTTATATTTTGAATAATTAAAATCTTATTTGATGTATAAAATCACAAGACTTTTTTGGTCTATTGATGTCGGAATGAAAAAATAAACTTTTTGCCCTGATTTCACATTGGAGAAAGCAGGACAAAGCCTAACTCGGGGCATGTTGTTACAGACTTCATTTAGTAGTTTCCACAGACACTGGTATGATGAATCTTTGTGTATTTACTGTTGTCATAACAACTCAGTGTTTCACATCAAAGTTTTCAACAACTTTGGAAGATGCTAGTGTTGCTGAAGTGGTCTCCTGGCCTCCTATTAGCTTTTTACAAGGTTCTCCACTTGTCAGTTATCTTGATGGTGTGATCTTTACAGCATTCAAATTCTTCATAAACCTTTAGTTTGCCATTTGAAGAGATTTTCCAAGCTATATAATTCTTTCACTTCAGCTAACTTTTTTTTTCTTTTACTCTTCATTCACAATTTTAATCTCCTTCATTTTATGTGTAAGCTGAGCTACTTTGCCTTTTCTTTCCCACTTGAGTCTGTTCAGGGTCAACTCCAAAGCCTTTTTTTGTGGGCTTTGGTGCCCTCTTTTGGCTGTCTGTTACAACTTCTTTTTTTTTTCATAAATGGTACACTTTATTCTGGACCCGTTACTGCACCTAATGTACCCTTAATTCTTGAATAATTTGACATTTGAATAATTTGGCATAAACCTACAATAATTGCCAGCCAGACCTAGAAACTGTCTTACTTCCTTTTTGGTCTTGGGCAGATCACAATCAGTGCATTCTTATCAATTCAGAGATGCACCTGCCCATGGCTCAAATGGAAGCCCAGATACCATATGTCCACCTCTGCAAATGAACCCAACTTTGTTCACTGTTACAGCTTGAGTGGAAAAGGCCATTTTCTCCAGGGTAATGGCAGTTCTGTCATTTAACACTAGATTTGCCAGTATCTGCCAGTATCTGCCTTTGTCAAATCTAGTGTTAAATAAAAAGTGAGCACTACACTTCAAGCAGTTCCTCAGTGGGCCATTGGGTATGGGTCAATATTAGACACTGTGCTGACCTTTCTACAGTTCACAAAGAACCAGGCAGAGCAGTTGGCCTTGGGAACCATGGCAACCAGTCTCGTCCAGTCACTGTGGAACTCCTCCATTAAAGAGCAAACATAGCCATGAGCTCTTCAAACCCCTGACTCTGGACCACATTAAGTGTGATGCAAATTCTTCTGTCAGGTAACTCAAGGTGAGAGTTTTGTCATCAGGTCCAGAACATGATGAAGTTCATTTTTGCTTTTAGAAGACTATTGAAGCCACTGGGCCTACAATAATTCAAATGGGAAAACTCTCTGGATAATAACATGGGCTCGAGTTACTTATCCCGGGTACAAGAAACATGATGAATATACATGAATCATATTTTTATTAGCACTTTATGAAACCATTTAATCAGCCTATCTACCTGTGGATGGTAAATGCTGGTGCAAATTGACTTTCTCCACAATAATTCGAACATTTTGTGAATAGAGAATGCATGTGACATAAAGGATGTGCCATGGTCAGTCAGGATCTCTCCAAGGATCCCAAGAGAAGAGAGGGGCTTGCCTGCCCCAGAAACACTGCAAGTGCCAGGCAGTGCCAATTCACCAATTTCATCCTCCCCTACGTTAGTCTGATGAGTGAACTATGTTCTCAGAACTGTGCTCTGCTGTAAGCAGCCACTTTCAACAGGCCATTGTCTCAGGGCCATTGGGTGAATACGAACAGGCAGCCAAGATCACTGAGCAACAGAAAATGGAAGCACTGATAGTTGTTCAGGGGTACAGCCAACCTGTTACAAAATGGCCCCTTTTAAGTCCAGGTACTCCAGCAGGTTTATGACTGGAAGCTGGTGGGCATGGAACTGAGTTTTCCCTAATAGCAGCAGATGGATTGACCACTGTGCTGCTAAATAAACCATACAGTCAGAAAGAAGGATTATTTGACAGTGTTTAATTTCAGACCTAATCAGCCCTGATATTTATGAAAAATAAGTAGATGAATTTATTTGAAGACTAACAATCAGATTAAAAAAGTCCCAAGCCATTTCTTTATTGAATCTTATTTACAGATTATTGAATATCTTACATGTTAAAAAATTCTAATAAATCAATGAATAACCAATTATAATTGGTAAGTTGCTTTACTGAGACTCATAAGTCTCATAAGAAGAAAAGCATTTATAGGAAGGAACAAAGTTTACTTTTTATCTAATTTTTACATGATTGCATACCTAAAGCACATTCTCTATTATACTGTAGTAAAAATACTTACAAACAAAAAATTAAATTCATTATGAGTGTGATAATTTAGTTGGTTCTTAACATTTCTGGTAGACTGGCAGGTGACTTATTCTTATTCTATTATACCATGTTATGGCAGTATTAGAAGCTAATTATTAAAAAAAAAAAAAAACCTACAGTCATCATAATGAATGAGGAGCTCTTACATCTGAATGCTTTGTTTTTTATTCTGTTACACAGAAATTCTCACTAAGCTACTGAATACATGAACTAAATTACAATTATTATTCTTCTTTTGGCTTTTACCTTCAAGGGTTGCCACAGCAAATCATCTCTCTCCACCTATCCCTATCTTCTGCATCCTCAACACTTGCCCCCACTAGCTTCATATCCTCATTTATTACATCCATATACCTCCTCTTTGGCCTTCCTCTTTTCCCCCTGCCTGGCAGCTCCATGTCCAACATTCTCCTACCAATATACTCACTCTCCCTCCTCTGGACATGTCCAAACCATCTTAATTTGGCCTCCCTAACTTTGTCCCCTAAACGTCCAACATGAGCTGTCCTTCTGATGTACTCGTTCCTAATCCTGTCCAACCTTGTCACTCCCAAAGAGAACCTCAACATCTTCAGCTCTGCTCCCTCCAGCTCTGACTTCTGTCTCTTCCTCAGTGATACTGTCTCTAAACCATACAGCATGGCCTGTCTCAACACTGTCTTTTACACATTCCCCATGATTCTCGCCAATATTTTCCTATCACACAGAACTCCCAACAACTTTCTCCACCCATTCCAACCTGCCTGGACTCGCTTCTTTACCTCTTTCCCACACTCTCATTACTCTGGACTGTTGACCCCAAGTACTTAATCTCCTGTACCTTCTTCACCTCTTCACCCTGTAATCTTACTGTTCCACTTCCCTCCCTTTCATTCACACACATGTACTCAGTACTATGAATGACATTCCTCTTATCTCCAGCGCAAAGCTCCACCTTTCCAGGTTTTCCTCCACCTGCTCCCTGCTCTCACTACAGATCACATCAACCAAATTACAATTAGTGAGAAAAAAAATCTAACTAGCATAATCTTACAATAATATCTAGGTATTAAGTTAAATTCAAACCTAGGCTTGGCGCTGCTACACATGCATTGTGCATAGCAGTACATAGTAGTAGTACATAGTAACAGGAATTATATCATAGATATATAACTGCTTCCAGTGTTGGGGAGTAACTAGTTACATGTAATGGCGTTACGCAATTTAATTACAAAATAAATGTAATAGTATTTCTTTACAGTTACTGAGAAAAAATGTGTAATTAATTTAGAGTTACATATGAAAATGTTAAAGATTACAAATAGGGTTACATCTGAATATTTTCTTTAAAAAACTAGGATATGTTAAATGATATTAATTTGTTGCTAGAATTTGTTAAAGCGATGCTCTTCTGATGCTTTTGATTGGTTCTCTGGTTTGAATTTGCGTGCACCACGTCTGCCAATTATGTTAATCCACATTGCCACTGAAAGCTTTAGGCTATTACAACCTGTCTGAGAGTTGCCACCATGGCGAGTAATAAAAACGCATTTCAGTCCTGGAAATGTAAAAATAATTTAATCCTGAAATCCAATAAGGGCGAAAATATAACAGTTCAGTGCAAAATTTGTTTGCCAGCTGTTAAAATGCTTTTGACATCAAAGGCTTCAATGTTGAACCTGAAGAAGCATCTGCAGGTATGTAAGATAGATGCCTGATTGGCCTAATTGTCATGCTATAGTTTAAAGTTTTACAGTTTGGTCCCTTTCTTGTTTTTTTTTTCTATAACCAAAAAGCCACAATAGCTATTTAGCTCTGCCGAATTAGATTATATATCATACATATATACATACAATTCCAAAAAGGCTGTACTCTTAACCAGTCTTCTTCTTCTTCTTCTACTATGTATTTAAGATGATTTTCTGCCACCTGCAATTCAGAATGATGAAAGTCAACAGTCATATGACTTTAAATAAATAAAATAGTAAATAAATAACAGTCAAACTGATGTTCTACAAAATTCAAAAACTATTAAGAGAGATTGTAGTGTATTTAATACAACTCATACCACAGTGCTGTTAAATTCCTGAATCTGGTAGGCTGCTATTTATATCCCAGGTTCATCTTAATAGGTTCATTCTAAGTTACCCTTTTTATAATTATTCACGGGGATTTGTGTGGCAAACCTAATAAACTAAGTCTAATAAAAAACAGATTTGTGTTTATGAAAAAGAAAAATCTAGTTTACCAATGATATGGTGAAGCTTTCTGGTAAACTACCCTGTCTTGTGGATGTTCTACACCATGAAATATAAACAGCTAAAAGTGTCAAAAAAAAAAAAAAGTGAAAATATTCAACAGTAACTCCACTTTACATTAGTCCCCTTCACACCAGTTAAGCACTGATTATTTCCTTATAGCAACATGCCCTGTTTGTGTTTATTCCATTAATTTAATTTAATTCAATTTATTTGTATAGTGCTTTTAACAGTGGACATTGTCTCAACCCAACTTTAAAGAAGTATAAAAACATAGAATAAAAATTAAGTTACTATTTTATTACATTTATGTATTAAGGCTACTACTGTACATTACTTAAGTTGTAAAAATGTTCTTTTGGAAAATTATGACTATTGCACTAGCAGAACATTTTCTAACATATATTAGCAATTGTAATGCTGGTTTTCATAGAATGTTTTATATCACATTTGTTTGTAGCATTTGTCTAACTGGAAAAATGTCAGCACGCTGCTTCACAGTAAGTATATAGTGAAGCATGTTAGTACTGCATCAGGTTGTAACGACACCTGTGCACATTCCCCTCCTCACCACCAGAGAGAACCGTCGCCCAAATACTGATACTTCCAGGTCATGTAGTTTTCACTTAGTGTCTATGGGACTTATATACCAGTAGTAGTAGTAGTGTAACGATTTGTCAGAGACAGGAGTGTGAAACACAAAACCAAAACTCGAAGTCGAAGAAGAAAGCAAGGCTCATGCACAGCAAATAATCAGAGAGCAGAACTATGGCAAGGCTTAGTATGTCACAAAGGAACGATACTTCACATAGAACAAAGGGAGCATGCTGCTTAAATGCTAAAGCAAACCAGGAAGTGAGTTTGAGAGTGCTAATACTCGGGCGAGGGCTCCCTTTGGTGTTCTGGATCTGGGTGTGATGTTACAAGTAGTAGTAGGAGTAGGAACAGAGAAAGAGAAATACTCTTCTAAGCTTTCTTACCCTTTTTTAAGTTTCAGTTTCCAGTTCTGGTTCCTTTGTCCAACAAATCTTAAATTCAGATGACTGGTCATTGGCAGATTTGATCTATAAAAAAATTACTGTTATGTGCTATGCAATAATTCATTTATGCACAATAATAGAGGGACTACAAGCAGAGGTATTACAGTCATTAATGACCAATGAGTGTAGCTACAAGGAATGTGTGCCTAATAATCTGACAACCGAGTGTACATTTTCACAAACACACACCTTTTGAAGAACTTTGTCCCTCGTGGTAGGGTTGCTGAGATCCTCGCTGCTGTTAAGCTTTAATTTCAGAAATGCCCTCTTAACTACAAAAAAGTCAACAATGTTGACATTTAACAACTGTGATTAAACTTTTTTTGATTTACTTTAGATTTATTTGAAATGATAGATTTAATTTAAAAGTAGAACCTGCAACCCCATAGACTTCCACTTCACAGAGTGTGAGAATCCGGCTAAAACCGGGAATGAACACATTCACATAACGACCCCGCATATTGCAGGTGTAGTTTACAGAGGCACCAGCAGGCATGGAAGAGATAACAACACATCTAGAGAGAGAGAGAGAGAGAGAGAGAGAGAGAGAAACAATAGAGGAGTAACCACCCTGAAGCAGTATTCTATTCTGTCCTCTTAATATATTCAGGGGTATCATCTAAGTGAATGAAAATGAAAACAAATTAAATGAACACATTCACATAAGCCTGAACTACTGTCAGAGCTGCAAATGTAGTAAATTAAACACCTGACCATTCAGACTTGAGAAAACAGTTCATTTCATGATGACTTATATGTCAGAATTACACAGTTTCCATAATTTAAGATGTTGTTGTCAATCAGATAAAGAACTGCAGTCAAAATGTTTTATGAACATGTTCTGTAATAAGTTTGAATATAAATGTTGCTAAATCTTAGCTGAATAAAAGTGTACAATACTCTAGAATCAGCAATGCAAAACGTAGGGGTCACTTTGTTTACATAAAGTGTATTTATATAAACAATAATTGATGCCTTTTAAAACATTTTAAAATATAACTGACTACTTAAAGTGCTTTATATTTATGTATTAAAAAATAATCATTCTGTACAATTCCACATTATATTATATCTTAAACTTTAAAATGCATACAAAAAATGGTAAAAAAAATTACAAAGATTTATAGGCAGCAATCCTTTATAACAAGCATTAATAAAGCTCTATAGGTAAACTCTATGTTTTATGCTGATATTTTTATATAAATGTATTTTATTTTTTCACCTGGGGTTGTTGTTGCCGTTGTTGATTAAGGAATTGCCAATGTGGATCTCAGCACCATTTATCCGTTCTGGACAGCAGTCGCCTCTGTTAGTGATGATTACATTGCTAATGGCATACACCGTCAACAGATCCACTCTCCACCATGGGTTATTCTCAGAATTTGTGTGTGAACATGGGTGGGTATATGCGTTAGTTTCTCTGTTGCCATCAATAGCACAAAAAGCAGCATACTGAGGGTATGTAGAAGATTGTGTTGCTATTCCTCCTAAGGCCACATTGGCTGAAGAGAAAAAGAGAACAGAAAACACACACCCACACACAGGTTCAAATATCTGATAACACTAGTGAAAATGTTTCAATTTTTTGTTTTTTGAATTCATTTCATTTTTTTAGTTTTAGATCAAATCCATCAAACATTTCAACAGAATTTCAATAGAATAATCTAAGCATGAGAAAACACTCACCTTTTGTACCATGCAGTTAACATGGACAATAACACAGCGGGATCCAAAAGTTTAAGAACACTTCTGGAAAAGTGTCTGTTTGTTTTTTTTTTCCCCAAATGAATAGAACAATTGTCATTAAAAATTACATGATATACTTCAGTGGGAATTTTTGAATTACTTACTTTTTGAATTACTGAATTATCTTTAAATTTCAGAGTTTGTTAGAATTATCTATGTCCCCTTTTTGACATGACTACTAAAGCTGGCCTGTACTCCATATGACTTTATATATAGAGCAAATATATTTTAGATTTATTTTTTTTTGTACAATCCAGTTGGCCAAATGAATAAATGTAAATATTAAATAATCCATATATTAAACATTTAATTTCTTTGTTTTTAACATTCTACAAAAAATGGACCCTACTAAATGTGTACATAAAATGGTCTTACCTTGCTGATGGGTCAGAATCCACTGCAATGAGAAAATGCAAATCCCTGTGCAAATACATAATTTATATTAAACAGTTTTAGGAGGAGACATAATAGGAAAGGCATTTAATGGTATTTTAAAAATGTATTAAAATTAGATATCTTCATTTTCATTGTTATGTATATATAAACGATTAAATATACACTATATTGCCAAAAGTATTCGCTCACCTGCCCTGACTCGCATATGAACTTAAGTGACATCCCATTCCTAATCCATAGGGTTCAATATGACGTCGGTCCACCCTTTGCAGCTATAACAGCTTCAACTCTTCTGGGAAGGCTGTCCACAAGGTTTAGGAGTGTGTTTATGGGAATTTTTGACCATTCTTCCAGAAGCGCATTTGTGAGGTCACACACTGATGTTCTAATTCATCCCAAAGGTGTTCTATCGGGTTGAGGTCAGGACTCTCTGCAGGCCAGTCAAGTTCATCCACACCAGACTCTGTCATCCATGTCTTTATGGACCTTGCTTTGTGCACTGGTGCACAGTCATGTTGGAAGAGGAAGGGGCCAGCTCCAAACTGTTCCCACAAAGTTGGGAGCATGGAATTGTCCAAAATGTCTTGGTATGCTGAAGCATTCAGAGTTCCTTTCACTGGAACTAAGGAGCCAAGCCCAGCTCCTGAAAAACAACCCCACACCATAATCCCCCCTCCACCAAACTTTACACTTGGCACAATGCAGTCAGACAAGTACCGTTCTCCTGGCAACCGCCAAACCCAGACTCGTCCATCAGATTGCCAGATGGAGAAGCGCGATTCGTCACTCCAGAGAACGCGTCTCCACTGCTCTAGAGTCCAGTGGCGGCGTGCTTTACACCACTGCATCCGACGCTTTGCATTGCACTTGGTGATGTATGGCTTGGATGCAGCTGCTCGGCCATGGAAACCCATTCCATGAAGCTCTCGGTGCACTGTTCTTGAGCTAATCTGAAGGCCACATGACGTTTGGAGGTCTGTAGCGATTGACTCTGCAGAAAGTTGGCGACCTCTTCGCACTATGCGCCTCAGCATCCGCTGACCCCGCTCCGTCAGTTTACGTGGCCTACCACTTCGTGGCTAAGTTGCTGTCGTTCCCAAACACTTCCACATTCTTATAATACAGCTGACAGTTGACTGTGGAATATTTAGGAGCGAGGAAATTTCACGACTGGATTTGTTGCACAGGTGGCATCCTATCACAGTTCCACGCTGGAATTCTCTGAGCTCCTGAGAGCGACCCATTCTTTCACAAATGTTTGTAAAAACAGTCTGCATGCCTAGTTGCTTGATTTTATACACCTGTGGCCATTGAAGTGATTGGAACACCTGATTCTGATTATTTGGATGAGTGAGCGAATACTTTTGGCAATATAGTGTATCTAATATAAATATAATATAAACTGATATATATTGCAACAACACTAACACAATATTTGTTTTAAAACTATAATTGAAATCTTTTGAAACATGAAATCAGTGTTTACCGAAAATAAGAAGCAGTGGCCTCTGTGAAGTCTTCATTTTCTATTTAAATGGAAAAATAAGCACTTTTATAACCAAATTCAATGAGGGAATAAAACAGCAAATTGAGGAAGCAACGTAGTACTCACTAGTTAAGAATCAGACATTTACTATGCACATCCAATTCTATGAAGTACATCAGATAGCAAACATATACTAAGCCAAAAATGTCACAGAAGATTTCTTACCTTGCTTGATGTAGGCCAGAAAGTCATCTCTTATGTTTTAAACTCTGAGCTATCCACTGGTATTTTCCTGAGTGATAATTGAATTTATTTAAAAGGCAAATGCAGTTTATTTTACAAATGGAAATAAATTTGCCTCTGACGACAGGCTATAGCCAAGTTTAAAAAGACATGATGCAAAAGGTTTCCATTTAGGTTTTATATATACAGAAATACATTATACAGGTAAAGGTTAACAATTACATTGATATAAGCATCCAGAATTACTTCATTAATTTATTAAAACTGTTGTACAAACATGTTACACTAAAGCAAAATCAAAAATGTCAATAAAATTAATGTGATGAATCACCATGCATTCCTTTTTGTTCATCTGATTTATTGCTGTTTTTCCTTTAAAACCTTAAAACCATCAGGGTTAAAAGCTTTCTACTTTCAACAATTAGACACAGCATCAGTAACAAGACAAAACATTAATAACATCTCTATTTGAACTGTCAAAAGGTGTAGATGTGTTTTATTTTAAGAGAAAATTCTCAAAGAAAACATATAATGCAGTAATTTCTATACTTAAAAATGTTTGGGTGCTATATAAATTAAAAACTTATAATAATAATAATAATAATAATAATAATAATAATAATTATTAGTAGTAGTAGTAGTAGTAGTAGTAGTAGTAATAGTAGTAGTAATAGTAGTATTGATGTTGTCCTTCATCTTGTTAGTGTCAATAATAATATTTTAAACTGTTAAAGCATCTGTCATAAAATAATAATTTGATTATTGTTCATTTAGAAAGTTAACACTGTGTATTCGAGTCTTGAATCCAGTTTCAGGGGTTTTGACCTTATACAAGGAAACTAGTATTTTGCATGAATTATGCATTAGGCAAGTCAAAGCTCCTTGAGTGCCTGAACTTATTTGCTTATTGAGGATGGTACTGGAATATAAGCTGAGCTCTTTCATGTGGCAGCAGTGTAATACATAAAATTATGAAGGTACTTGTAAGTGCTTCAAACAGTATTCACATCAGCCATCAGAAGGGTGAAAAATTCTGTCATTAATTTCAGTGATGATGGCATGGTTGTTGTCACCAGAGATTATACAGAATGGTGAGAACAGACAGGCCAGACTGGTTTAAGCTGACAGAAAATTTACAGTAAAGATAATTCTTTACAACTGTGGTGAGCAAAAAATAATTTTAGAACATACAACATGTCAAAGTTAATGTGGACAAGCTAACAACCAAATTAGGTTCCACTTCAGTTTGTCAGCCAAGCACAGGAATCTGAAGCTACAGTGACCATGGACTCTCTGAAACTGTACAAGGTTTTGTGACCTGATGTATCGTGATTTATGTTTAACATTTAGATTATCAGAAACTGACATCAACAGCATGAATTCCAACCAAGCCGCAGATGGTATAATAATTTGGAAAATTTTCTTTATATTATGTGATGCAATCATGTCTACGTGGACCAGAATCTCAAATAGATGGTCTCAAAGGAAAGGGTTCTACCCGTTCTACCCTTAGTAGCATTAGTATGGTGTTTTTAACAAAGTGATTGGTAAATATACACTATATTGCCAAAAGTATTCGCTCACCTGCCTTGACTCGCATATGAACTTAAGTGACATCCCATTCCTAATCCATAGGGTTCAGCTATAACAGCTTCAACTCTTCTGGGAAGGCTGTCCACAAGGTTTAGGAGTGTGTTTATGGGAATTTTTGACCATTCTTCCAGAAGCGCATTTGTGAGGTCACACACTGATGTTCTGTCGGGTTGAGGTCAGGACTCCTTTCACTGGAACTAAGGGGCCAAGCCCAGCTCCTGAAACACAACCCCACACCATAATCCCCCTCCACCAAACTTTACACTTGGCACAATGCAGTCAGACAAGTACTGTTCTCCTGGCAACCACCAAACCCGTCCATCAGATTGCCAGATGGAGAAGTGCGATTCGTCACTCCAGAGAACGCGTCTCCACTGCTCTAGAGTCCAGTGGCGGCGTGCTTTACACCACTGCATCCGACGCTTTGCATTGCACTTGGTGATGTATGGCTTGGATGCAGCTGCTCGGCCATGGAAACCCATTCCATGAAGCTCTCGGTGCACTGTTCTTGAGCTAATCTGAAGGCCACATGACGTTTGGAGGTCTGTAGAGATTGACTCTGCAGAAAGTTGGCGACCTCTTCGCACTATGCGCCTCAGCATCTGCTGACCCCGCTCCGTCAGTTTACGTGGCCTACCACTTCGTGGCTGAGTTGCTGTCGTTCCCAAACACTTCCACGTTCTTATAATACAGCTGACAGTTGACTGTGGAATATTTAGGAGTGAGGAAATTTCACGACTGGATTTGTTGCACAGGTGGCATCCTATCACAGTTCCACGCTGGAATTCACTGAGCTCCTGAGAGCGACCCATTCTTTCACAAATGTTTGTAAAAACAGTCTGCATGCCTAGTTGCTTGATTTTATACACCTGTGGCCATGGAAGTGATTGGAACACCTGATTCTGATTATTTGGATGGGTGAGCGAATACTTTTGGCAATATAGTGTATATAGTGCCCTATAAAACCCTACACTCCAAGTTCTTAAAGTAATATAAAATTTATGCAAAATATAACTACAGAGCCCTGTGATAGTGTGGAGACTGGTGTTGTTTGTGCCTCCTTTTATTTATATTGTCCCTGTTTCTTTAGCACAAGCAATTTTAAGTTCATACTGTACCACTTCCACTAAAAAATGAATACAAGAAAACAAACAAGCAAACAAAAAACTAAGTTGGCCACAGCATGTCAAGTACAAGTTTACATTTAAGACATTTAAGTTGTGTGTTGGCAGCATATGAGGCATAATGTTCTCAGGTCTTTGGGGACAGCAACAAGAACCCGGTTATCCAATGTCACTGATCTCAATCATCTCAAACATTTTAAACATGTCATTATGTAAATTATGTCATTATGTATTATGCAGTGCAGTCAAAACTTTTATCTGCTTCTTCTTGGGATGGTATACACCATGATGGGAAATGAACCACATTCTCCTATCACTCTTCTGTTCTTCAAGTACTTTGGCAGAGTAGCCCTTCTCTATTAGGTCTCTGAGGAATCTCAAGTTTAGTCAAGTCAAGAAGCTTTTATTGTCATTTCAAATGAAACAATGTTTCTCCGGGACCATGCTACATAAAACAACACAAGGCTACATAAGACAGCACAGAGTTACAAAATAACAAAAATCAACACAGAGCTAAAGACTAAAGAGTAAGTTGTCCTAGCTACATAATTCATTTTCTTTAAGAATTTCAGTCTCCTTATTTTTATGTGTTAGTTTACCTTTTTTTCACTATTGAGTTTGAGCCTTTTCTGTGGGCATTGGTGCCCTCTTTTGGCTGTCTGTTAGAACTTCTATTTTTATTTTTTACTTATTTTACCTAACGTGTTGCTTCCTGGAGGTTCCTGCCCGGGTTCAATTCCTGGGCCAGGCGCTAGCCCAGACACTGAAGAGTTAACTCTCTGCCGGTTCCAAGACCAGATTAAATGGGAGGGTTGTGTCAGGAAGGGCATCCGGTGTAAAATATCTTGTAAATGTCTATCGTTTAATACCCATTAAAGCCTGAGTTCATTTAAGGAAATGTTAGGTGAAATGCTCTATTATCTTTTAACGTGCTAGTTGAGGTTGTTTCCCACCCAGTGAATGGAGAAGAATCACAATCAATGGCGGCTGTTAACTGACAATCTGCTGAGTGCTAATGAGACTCGTTGAGAATGCTCCAATCACATGAGGCCAAATATATAAAAATAAACTTGATTCACTAACGAAACTGGGAGGGTTCAAGGTCAATTTGTAACAAGCCAATCAGAGCTTGGTTCTCGGGGGTATTTTACAATAAAATACCATAATATGATATACGGTTGTGTTCTGGTTTTTATCCGAGAAAGACTGTATTTAGGTTTACAGTATATTTTTTATTTTACAGTGGTTTACCATAAAAAGGTTGACATTCTGTCTGTTTTTTTTTTAACAGTAATTTGTTGTAAACAAACAGTTCTCAACTGTGAAATTTACGGTTGCTAATAAAGCGTACCGTAAAGTGGTGAACAGTGTCACCGCACAATTTACGGTAAAATTCTGGCAACCCAGCTGCCAGTATTTTCCCGTAAAATATACAGATTTTTTTTTTTAGTGTTTGGATTTTTACAGTGGAGTGATAGGAAATCCTCAGAGACTACTAGAATAGAGATTTAAGGAATCCATGATTAATCAGAGGCTGAAGTGTTTCAGTGAAATTCTGGACATTGTCCTCGTAATGAGAATTCTTTATTGGGTCTTAGTTACAGATTACTGAATATCTTGCATGCTAAATAAGATTTTCTTGATAACAATTTCAAATGTTTGTTTAGGGGAATGGAATGCTCTGAGCAAGGATATGTTAAGGTATAAAAAGATGGAAAATGTAAACATTTAATATTGCATTTTGTGTCATGGCAATATTAGAAGCTTATTAGAATGGCTTTATTAATAATAATAAAAATCGCGATCATTATAAAGAAACATTCATTATCATTAGCACTATTCAGAATTTCACAGTAATTTATTAATCCTATTGTGTAAAATGTTTTCTTGGTACTATTGCAATGGCAACTGTAAAGGGTACAGGTGAATGGGAAGCTTTTATAACCTGAATGTTTTGTTTTCCATTGTGTTGCAGAGAAATTCTCACCAGAATATTACTGCATACATCTGCACAATTATAATTAGTAAGAGATATCTAACTAGCATAATATCTACCTATTATGTTAAGTTCAAACCTAGGCTTCACAATGCTAAACCCATCAATAAATCTTATATACAGTACGTAGTAGTATATTACATTACTGTAGTACATGGTAATATGAATTATATCATACATACATTTCCAAAAAAAACTGTACTACTTCTAACCAGTAATTATACATTATCAGCTAGCTAACTGTCCCATATGCTACACCCAAACCTCACACATTTGTTCCTTATAGTTATTTTCCTTTGACTGCTTCTTCTTCTTCTTTCTTCTGTACTTAGGATGATTTTATGATACCTATAATTCAAAATGACAAAAGTCACCTCAGTCATATCATGTAGGTAAAATAAATAAACCAACAAGTAAATAAATAAGTAACAGTCAAACTGATGTTCTGCAAAATTCTGTATTATATTTAATACAAATCATACCACAATGCCGCTGCATCAATGAATCTCATAGGTCAGAAGTTCAGAAGGCTGATATTCATATCCCAGGTTCATCTTAATAGGCTCATTCTAACATATCCTTTTTATAATAAGCAAATCCTTCACAGGGATTTATATAACAAACACTCCACATAAACAAATTCTAAATCTAATTATACAAATAAATTGAGAAGAAAAGAGTCTAATACTTTGTATTTGAACTTATTTCAGAAAAAAAATAATTCATTGGTGATATGGTGGGGCTTTCTGGTAAACTACCTTGTCAAGTTGTTGTGGCATAAGAGGAAATCAGTTTGGGACATGCTATAATGGGAAAATAATCAATCAGAATAACTGGGTGGTAACAATAATTTCACTTTACATTAGTGCCCTTCACACCAGTCAATCACTGATTGTTTTCTTATAGCAGCATGCTCTGGTTGTGCCTTTTTAATTACTTAAGCCATTACTTAAAAAATGTCACAAACAATTGCTCAGATCTGGAAAAACTTAAATCACTTCTAGCCTTCTTTTGGTCTGGTTAACAATAGTAGACTTGCAGAACATTTTCTTACATTTTTTAAAATCTGTTTAGCAATATTAATCTGTTTTTTGTTTCTGAGATTTTTTTTTTTTTTTTTCAAATTGTATAACAAAATAAAACAATTATTTGACTAACGGGGAAAAAATGAAAAGAAAAATGTCAGCAACTGCTTCACAGTAATGATATTGTTGTATTTTAGGTAAATTGACCAGCCTGTGAGTGTTTTCCCACGTGTCCTCAGCTACAGCTTGGCTTGCAGCTTCAGCACTGCTGTTTTGCTTTTACCGTGTTTTGCTTGTTTTGTTGCTCTGTTTTGCTTTTACTGTTCTTTTGCTTTTGTTTTATTGCTGTTTTGCTTTTGTTTTGCTCTATTTTGTTTTCTTGTTATTATTGTTTTGCTTCTGTGTTGGCTTTGGTGCTAATGCTTCAACGCTAGCATTTGCTGGTGCTTTGGCTTTATTTGCTTTTCCTTTACGTTTAAGGGTTTTGTTACTCTGTCTTGTGCTAATTTCTTTTTTTTTTTCTTTTTCTTTTTAGGAGCTGGGGACCGGGAGAAGGCAGGCTAGCTGCGTGTGTGAAGTGGTGTGCCTCTGTTCACGAAGTGTGGTGTGGAGTGGTACATTTTACCGGTGTGTGAGTGATTTGGTGCACGTTTGAGTACTTAATTTTACGGGCATTATTGTAGCCCTGTACCTAGCCTGCCTCTCTATTGGTAAGCCCCCAGCTCCACTTCCTTTTTGTTTTCTCTTTTCTGGCCATTTTAAATGGTGATTTTAACTGTTACATTGATAACATTTTTGTTTAGTGATCATTGTATTGGATATTTGTCTTCGTGTAATAAAGACTTATATAGTTTTGTTATAAAATATCCACACCTCTTTGTCCTTGTTGAGAGAATTCGAACCTGTTCTTTTTACAATAGTCTTTTACCTACCCAGCAGGCACGTTGATATCAATTTGATGTCAAATATTAGTCAAGACTTGATCAAGATGCTGTATAACATTATTTTAAATTCAGTTTGGAAGGCAATTTCTTCCAGCGGTAATTGGTTTAAAATAGGAAGTCAATCCTACTCTGAAATTGGTTTATTATATATGTAGGCCAAAATGTTTGACGTTCAATTGACATCAAATCAATGTCATGTTTTAGACGTGAAATTGATATCATATTGACATCACACTGACATCAATAATTCAGCTGTTTAGCACTTTTTCTTATAAGGCCTCATCATTTGGCAAAATGATGATTAAAAATATTTCGGACTGGTTATTATTTTTTATTTTTAATGATACCATAATGCTGTGTAATTACAATACTGAAATTACTATATTTTTTTGTAATAATGTATTGCCAGTTAATTAATTTACAGTAGGCCTAATTTTTCACAGTGAAAATACCTTGACATTTCTTGTCTGAATAACAATAACAGGCATCCCTCCAAATTTGAAATTAATCTAATATTTATTTATTTTTATTATTCCCTGAAATTATTCCTTTTCGCATTGACAAATGCTTTCTCTGCTGTTCACCGCCACACGTGCAGATGGCACTTTGTAATGAGGGAGGGGTGACCAGATCCAATTGAAGTCTCCAGAATCAATCCTAATGAACCCTTCCCTTTCACATTAACATGAACTTTTACCAGGCTCACTGACTCACACTGTGTCTTTTTATCATGTAGATAAATGTGTTGACAACTCATAAAAATGTAGAATATAAATTATTTTGGGCAACTTTTAACACTTAGAAGAAAACGTTTTAATGAAATATGACTCAAGGACGTTTGGTACTTTTTGTCTATGCTATTTTCCCACGTTTTTATATCCTGTGTTAGTTTAGCTTGCTGTGGCTTATGTGAACAGAAGAATTCTCGTTGTTAAGCTGGTTTTGTAATGTCAAAAGAGTAATGTTAATTTTGGGGTCATTTTAATTTCGGTTTTTAAGGTTCAGTCTAACGGGCAGCACGGTGGCTTAGTGGTTAGTACTGTTGCCTCACAGCAAGATGGTCCTGTGTTCGCATCCTGGGTTCGACATGTATAGGTTGGTTGGTAATTCTAAATTGGAATACTCACACAGAAGTAAGTCTGTGGTTGTCTGTCTATATGTGTGACCCTGTGATGGACTGGCAGGGTGGGATAGGCTCCCTGTGACCCTAATTAGGAATAAATCTGGTATAGACAATGGATCTGTTCAGACTAAGAAAGTGTCCAAAAGGGCCAAACACCTCATAAATAAAATATTTCTTACTTTAATTACTTTTGTGTCATTATTTTGGTGTTCAAAATAAGACCTCAATATGTGGATGTCAAGTTGATGTCAAGTTTTTGACGTCAATTTGATTTGCATTTTTGACTTGTTTTTTGACATAATTTTTTGGCGTCGAAACGACATCAAATTGCCCACTGGGTATATTAACATATTTAGTGTCAACATTGTACAAAGTGTGGCTGCCACAAATCAATAAATTCTAATGCTGTAACTCATGAGTGCTTACATGAATTCACACTGAACTTGATAGGCATGTACAGGATTCTGAGATCATGTCCAAAGTCATACAATGGAGGTGGGTAGTGGGAATAGGAGAAACAGAAATACTCTTCTAAGCTTTCTTACCCGTTTTCTAGGTTTTAGTTTCCAGTTTTGGTTCCTTTGTCCAACGAATCTTAAATACTGGTGACTGAGCATTGGCAGATTTGATCTATGAAAAAAAAACTGTTATGTAATAAGCTGTTTACAGTATAAAATAATAGAGGGACTACAAGCAGAGGGACTACAGTCATTAATGGTCAATGAGTGTAGCTACAAGAAATGTGTACCTAATAAACTGACAATTCAGTGTACATTTTCACAAACACACACCTTTTGAAGAGCTTTGTCCCTCATGGTAGGGTTGCTGAGATCCTCACTGCTGTTAAGCTTTAATTTCAGAAATGCCCTCTTATAAACAGCAACTTCAAAAAAGTCAACAAAGTTGATGTTTACCAACTGTTTTGAAACTTTTGACTTTACATTTATATGAAATTATAGATTGAATATAAAAGTGGAACCTGTAGCTCCATAGACCTCCACTTCACAGAGTGTGAGAACCCGGACTACACCTGGAATGAACACGTTCACATAACGACCCTGCGTATTGCAGGTGTAGTTCGCAGAGTCACCAGCGGAGATACTAGTGATGATGGCACATCTAGAGAGAGAGAGAGAGAGAGAGAGAATCAATAGAGGAGTAAAACCTGTCACCACCCTGAAGCAGTTCTACTCTATTCTGGCTTTAATCTGTTCAGTCCCTGTGTAAGGTTTAATTATAGGAATGAGAACATATTAGAATGAGTAAATTCATATAAGCCTGAACTACTGTCAGAGCTGCTCTCTTAGAAAATTAAACAGCTGACCATTCAGACTTGAGAAAACATTTCATGATGACTTATATGTCAGAATTAAACAATTTCCATAATTTAAGATGTTGTTGTCAATCAGATAAAGAACTGCAGTCATAAAGTTTTATGAACATGTTCTGTAATAAGTTTGGTTATAAATGTTGCCAAGTCATAGTTCAATAAAAGTGTATAATACTTTACAATCAGCAATGCTAAACGTATTAGTTATTTTATTTATATTAAGTTTATATATAAAAACAATAACTGATGCCTTTTGAAATATGTTGTAATATATAATTCAGACTAGGTATAGGGTTTTATATTTATCTATTAAAAAATAACCATTCTTCACAATTCCACATCACATTATTTAAGTCTTAATAAACTTTGAAATATATACAAAAAATGGTAAAAACTTACAAAGCCTTATAGACAGCAAGCTTTATAACAAGAATTAATAAAGCTCTTAATAAATCTTTTATGCTGATATTTTTATTTAAATGTATTTTTTTTTAAATTTTCACCTGGAATTATTGTTGCCGTTGTTGATTAAGGAATTGCCGATGTGGATCTCAGCACCATTTATCCGTTCTGGACAGCAGTCGCCTCTGTTAGTGATGATTACATTGCCAATGGCATACACCGCCAACAAGTCCACTCTCCACCATGGGTCATTCTCAAAATTTGTGTGTGTGCATGAGTGTGAAAGCATGATAGATGCTCTGCTGCCATCAATAGCTAAGGGAGCAGTATAGGAACCGTATGCAGAAGATTGTGTTGCTATTCCTTTTAAGGCCAAATTGACTGGAGAGACAAAGAGAACAGAAAACACACACACCCACACAGATGGGTCCAAATGTCTGAAAATGCTTCATTTTTTATTTTTTAACTTAATTTAATTTTTACATTTAGTTCAAATCCATCAAACTGTCATTTGAAAACTTTTGAATAGAATAATCTAGCCATGAGGAAATACTCACCTTTTGTACCATGCAGTTAACACAGACAATAACACAAATTTGCCTTAGAAGTAGGCACCAAGTGAAGAACAGTGTATTGTATATATATAAATACATATTTATGAGAATACACACACACACACACACACACACACACAGTGGGGTCCAAAAGTCTAACAACACTTCTGAAATAGTGAAAATGCTGAAAATTTTTCTAATCTGTTTGTTTGTTTGTTTTTGCTTTTTTTTATTTCAATTTAATTGAACAATTTTAATTAGAAATGACATGATATACAACTTCAGTAAAAAGGAGAATCTGGATTACTTACATGAATTTCAGATTAATTTTTTTTTTTTTTGTTAATATTATCTGTCACTTTTTGCTTTCATGACATTGTGGACTAAACTTTCCATCCATTGTAGATCAAATCCATCAGACTGTGGTTTTGAAAACATTTCAATAAATCTAGGCATGAGGAAAATCTCAACATTTGTACAATGCAGTTAACATGAGCAATGTCACAGATTTATAGATTTCAAGATTCTCAACGTAGTCTCAGACATTTGCACCCCACTAAATCTGTACATAAAATGGTCTTACCTTGCTGATGGGTCAGAGTCCACTGCAGTGAGAAAATGCTAATCCCTGTGCAAATACATAATTTCTATTATACATTCGATTATGTGTCTGTTAAGGAGGAGACATATTAGGAATGACATTTTAAAAATGTATTAAAATATAAAAAAATGTCTTCAATTTTAAAAGATTAAATATATCTAATACAAATATAATATCAACTAACATTAATACAATATTTGTTTTAAAACTATAATTGAAATCTTTTGATATGTGAAATCAGTGTTTACTTAAAATAAGAAGCAGTGGCCTCTGTGAAGTCTTCATTTTCTATTTAAATGGAAAGAGAAGAACGTTTACAACCAAATTCAATGACGGAATAAAATAGCAAATTGTGGAAGCAACGTAGTACTCAGTAGTACACATTTACTGTATACATCCAATTCTATGAAGTACATCAGATAGCAAATATATACTAAGCCAAATAAAGGGACAGATTTAAAAGATTTCTTACCTTGCTTGATGTAGGCCAGAAAGTCATCTCTTATGTTTTAAACTCTGAGCTATCCACTGGTGTTTTCCTGAGTGATTATTTGATTTATTTAAAAGGCAAATGCACTTTGTTTTACAAATGGAAATAAATTTGCCTCTGACGACAGGCTATAGCAAAGTTTAAAAAGACATGATGCAAAAGGTTGCCATTTAGGTTTTATATATACAGAAATACATTATACAGGTAAAGGTTAACAATTACATTGATATAAGCATCCAGAATTACTTCATTAATTTATTAAAACTGTTGTACAAACATGTTACACTAAAGCAAAATCAAAAATGTCGATAAAATTAATGTGATGAATCACCATGCATTCCTTTTTGTTCATCTGATTTATTGCTGTTTTTCCTTTAAAACCTTAAAACCATCAGGGTTAAAAGCTTTCTACTTTCAACAATGAGACACAGCATCAGTAACAAGACAAAACATTAATAACTTCTCTGAACTGTCAAAAGGTGTAGATGTGTTTTATTATAAGAGGAAATTCTCAAAGAAAACATATAATGCAGTAATTTTTATACTTAAAAATGTTCAAAATGTGTTTAGTTATTGTAAAGCAAGTTTGAGTGCTATATAAATTAAACAATAATAATAATAATAATAATAATAATAATAATAATAATAATAATAATAATAATAATAATAATAATAATTATTATTATTATTATTATTATTATTAGTAGTAGTAGTAGTAGTAGTAGTATTGATGTTGTTTTTGTTGTCCTTCTTGTCCTTTTTGTTCTTCTTGTTAGTGTTAATAATAATATTTTAAACTGTTAAAGCATCTGTCATTAAATAGTAACTCGATTATTGTTATAGTTATTTAGAAAGTTAACACTGTGTATTCGGGTCTTGAATCCAGTTTCAGGGGTTTTGACCTTATACAATGAAAATAGTATTTTGCATGAATTATGCATTAGGCAAGTCAAAGCTCCTTGAGTGCCTGAACTTATTTGCTTCTGCGGGATTGTACTGAAATAAGAGCTAAGTTCTTTCATTTGGCTGCAGAGTTAACCATAAAATTATATAGGTACATATAAGTGCTTCGAACAGTATTCACATCAGCCATCAGAATGGTGAAAAATTGTGTCAATAATCTCGGTGATGATGGCATGGTTGTTGTCACCAGAGATTACACGGTGAGAACAGACAGGCCAGACTGGTTTAAGCTGACAGAAAGGTTACAGTAAAGATCATTCTTTACAACTGTAGTGAACAGAAAAGTATTTTGGAACATACAACATGTCAAAGTTAATGTGGACAAGCTAACAACCAAATTAGGTTCCACTTCAGTTTGTCAGCCAAGCACAGGAATCTGAAGCTACAGTGACCATGGACTCTCTGAAACTGTACAAATGTTGTCTGACCTGATGTATCGTGATTTATGTTGTAACGTTTAGATTATCAGAAACTGACATCAACAGCATGGATCCCATCCTATTGCTGCAGGTGGTATAATAATCTGGAAAATATTTTCTTTTAATTATGTGATGTTACCATGTCTATATGGACCAGAATCTCAAATAGATGGTCTCAAAGGAAAGGCTTCTACACGAGTAGCATTAGTATGGTGTTCTTAACAAAGTGACTGGTTAATATATATATATATATATATAGAGAGAGAGAGAGAGAGAGAGAGAGAAAGAGAGAGAGAGAGAGAGAGGCCTATAAAATCTCACACTCCAAGTTCTTAAAGCGATGCAAAATTATGCAAAGACAAAATTTGCGTGTTGGCAGCATATGAGGCATAATGTTCTTAGCTCTTTGGGGACAGCAACAAGTACCCAGTTATCCAATGTCACTGATCTCAAACAGTCATTATGTAAAAGTTGTTTACTTTTGTTTTATCAGCTTAACAGCAGCAACAGTGTGGCTCTGTCCCTGTTTTGTTTAGCTGTTCTCCTCAACACTTATGAAGCACAGCTAATGGAGGATGTTGCTCCAAACGTGATCAAACACACCCTGTACTCCACTGGATCTGATTTCAGGTTACTATCTGGCCAGCATGCAATAGAAATGCAACAGATCTGTATCCTTATCCGGCACCCTGACTCAGGAAAACATGGATTCAGTGTTTGTCCTCCTGCCTACTGGTTCCTTCCTGAAACTTGTCAGGACACCAGTGACAGTGTGAGGTCCAGACCCTTCAGTAACCCTGATAACAAGCAGTGCAGTCAAAACTTTTATTTCTTCCTGGGATGGTATGCATCATGATGGGAAATGAACCACATTCTCCTATCGCACCTCTGTTCTTCAGGTACTTTGGTGGAGTAACCCTTGTCCATTAGGTCTCTGATGAATCTCATGTTAAGTCAGGTCAAGAAGCTTTTGTTGTCATTTCAACCATATGTAGCTGACACAGTAAATAGTGAAATGAAACACTGTTTCTCCAGGACCATGGTGCTACATAAAACAACAGAGGGCTACCTAAGACAGCACAGAGTTACATAAAACAAAAACACAGAGCTAAGGACTAAAGAGTAAGTTGTCCTAGCCACATAAATATTTAATTTTCTTTTAGAAATTCAGTCTCCTTATATTTATGTGTAAGCTAAGCTAGTTTGCCTTTCTTTCACTCTTGAGCCTATTCAGGGTCACATCCAAAGCCTTTTCTGTGGGCTTTGGTGCCCTCTTTTGGCTGTCTGTTAAAACTTCCATTTTTATTTTAAGTAGCCTCATTTCCGAAAGCAAATCTAATTATTTAGATATGCAAAACACTGGTGAAAAGAAAGTTCACATTCACCAGTGACATTTGAATCATTAACCATAAACCTTCAATAATTGCGAGCCAGGACAGAAATTTTCTCACCCTTCCTTTTTGGTCTTGGGTACTTGGAAGATCGCTGCATTCTTATCAATTTGTGGACACACTTGCCCATGGCTTAATTGGAAGCCCAGATACTATACTTCCACCTGTGCAAGAGCAAAGATGCTGCATGTGTCATTGCCAATCATTATTATAAATAGTAATGTCATCCAAATGGCGACAGAGTAGGCAGTGATTGGGCACCAAACAACCCAAAAGGAATAGTCTTCTTTGGGTTCATTGTGAAAAAGGGATACAAGTTGAGTGGTAAATGCTAGGCCATGGCATTCAAGAGGATCTGCCAGTATCTATTTGTCAAATCTACTGTTGAATTAAAGTGATCACCTCACTTCATGCAGTGCCTAAATGGCGCATTGGGTACACTTCAAAGTTAGACACTGCACTTACCTTTCTAGTCACTGTGGGACTCCATGATTACATATCAAATAGAACTGTAAGCTCTCCCAAAACCACTTGTATTTTCTGCTTGACAAAGATTGGGGGCAGCATCTTAATTTGGTGTTCTAATGAAAAGGTAGATGCACAAACTTGGCAAGTTGGCTCTCTCATCATGTATCTGTCATTTGGAATGGTGAGAGGTGGTCTGCACAAGGGTGCAAATTACACCACTGTTTTTAGGTTTTTCTCCAGTAGCAGCTCATCTAGTGACATCAGACAGTGCCACTCCACCCATTCCATCACCCCCTGCTGTAGTCGGATTATGAACTGCCCCAGCACCACTAGGTCAACTATGTCCTTGGAGCTGTGCTCCACTGATAGCAGCCACCTTCAACAGATGTCTCAGAGCTGCTTGAGATGTCTCAAAAGCTGGACAATCTCACTGAGCATCAGCAAATGAAAGTACTGACGGTGCTGTTTGGTGGTGCAACCAACCTGTTGCAAAATAGATCATTTTAGGTCAGAGTACTCTAGCAGTTTTACGACTAGAAGCTGTAAGGCTATAAACTGGCCTTAACCTGGCAGCAGCAACAACAGGTAGACTGACTAAGGTTATGCTAAACAAACCATACAATCTCAAAACAAAAAGTTGGATTACTGACAGTGTTTCATTTTAGATCTAATCAGTCATGACATTCGTGAAAAAAACCTACCCAAGCCAGTATTAGATCATTTGGATTTTTGCAGTGGTGTAGAAAGAATTGCTCAGAGACTACTAGAATGTCCTCTAAGGAATCTATAATTAATCAGAGGCTGAAGTGTTTCAGAGACATTCTAGACATTGTCCTCAGCCTGCAAATTGAGAATTCTTTATTGGGTCTTAGCTACAGATTACTGAATATCTTACATGCTAAATAAGATTTCAATGTTAACAACTTCAAATGTTTGTTTAAGGGAATAGAATGCTCTGAGCAAGGATATGTTATGGTACAAAAAGATGTAAAATAATGTACACATTTAATATTGCATTATGTTATGGCAATATTAGAAGCTTATTATTAAAAACAGCTTTATTATTAATAATAATAATCCTCATTATAAAGAAATGTTAATTATCATTAGATAAATGAGCAGCTCTTACAACTAGAACAATTATAATTAGTAAGAGATATCTAACTAGCATAATCCTACTATAAAATCTACCTATTATGTTAAATTCAAACCTATTATTGAAAATGCTAAACCCTTCAATAAATTCCAAATACAGTACATAGTAGTACATTACATTACTACTTTAGTACATTACTACTGTAGTACAGGGAAATAGGAATTATATCATACATACATTTCCAAAAAAAACTGTACTACTTCTAACCAGTAATTATACATCATCAGCTAGCTAGCTGTTCTATATGCTACACCCAAACCTCACACATTCATTCCTTATTGTTGTTTCTTTTTTTTTCTTTGACTGCTTCATTCTTCTTTCTTCTGTACTTAAGATGATTTTCTGCTACCTATAATTCAAAATGACAAAAGTCACCTCAGTCATATAACTTTGATGCTCTGCAAAATTCAAAGAACTATCAAAAGAGATTATAGTGAATTTAATACAAATCATACCACAGTGCTGTTTGCATTCATGAATCTTATGGGTCAGTAGTTCAGAAGCCTGCTATTCATTTCTTAATAGGCTCATTCTAACCTATCCTTTTTATAATAGCAAATCCTTTATAGAGATTTATATGGCAAACAATCCATATAAACTAATTCTACTTAATTATAAAAAAAAAATAAGTCTAATAATATTTGTGTTGTTATTTAAAAAAAAAAAAGAATTAACTGGTGATATGGTGAGGCTTTCTGATAAACTACCTTGTCTTGTGGATGTTTTACATTATTATATGTTAACAGTTCTAAATTAAAATTCTAAATTTTAATTGTTCTCAAGTTCTTGTGGCATGAGAGGAAATCAGTTCGGGACATGCTATAATTGTTATGTTATGTTATGTTATGTTATGTTATGTTATGTTATGTTATGTTATGTTATGTTATGTTATGTTATGTTATGTTATGTTATGTTATGTTATGTTATGTTATGTTATGTTATGTTAATAATCAATTAAAATAAGTAACTCCACTTCACATTAGTCCCCAGTCAGTCCCTGATTATTTTCTTATAGCAGCATGCCCTGGTTGTACTTTTTAAATTACTGAAAAAATGTTACAAAACCTACTCTAGCCTTAATTGCTCAGATCTGGAAAATTTGTATATCACTTTTAGCCTAAGATTACACCTTCGTTTGGGACAGTTAATAATAATAATAGGACAGCAAAACATTATCTTATTTAAAATAAATTTTTTTCAATTTTAATCTGTTTTTTTTTGTTTGTTTGTTTGTTAGGTTTTTTTTTTTGTTTTGTTTTTTGTTTTGTTTTTTCAAATTGATTCACATAGTTCATATTAGCTTCCTGCAACTCTTTTTAGTTGTAAAGCAATTTTTTGACTAACAGGAAAAATGTCAGCAACTGCTTCACAGTAATTATATTGTAAAGCAAGCAGATGTTGTAAGAACATCCAAACATTGTTTTGGAACATTATTGGATAATTTGCAAAAACCCACTTTTTTAAAAAAAAAAAAAAATCCAAGAATTTTGACCTATATTAACAAATTTAGTGTCACACTAGTCAACACTGTACACAGTATTGCTGCCACATGTCAATCAGTTCTAATGAGGCGTTGCATAATTTACTTAAAATGCAAGGCATGTACAGGATTCTGAGATCATGTTCAAGGTTTAGTCATATAAAGTAGGTGGGGCTAAATCTTTATTAGTAGTAGTAGAAGTAATTGTAGTAGGAGGAGGAGGAGGAGGAGGAGGAGGAGGAGAAGGAGTATACTTAGGAGTAGGAGAAACAGAAATATTCTTCTAAGCTTTCTTACCCTTTTCTAAGTTTTAGTTTCTACTTCTGGTTCCTTTGTCCAACGAATCTTAAATACCGATGACTGGACAATGGCAGATTTGATCTATGAAAAAAAGAATACTGTTATGTACCATGCAATAATTTATTTACAATGTGTAGTGCACAATAATAGAGGAACTACAAGCAGAGGGACTACAGTCAATGAGTGTAGCTACAAGGAATGTGTACCTAATAAACTGACAACTGAGTGTGCATTTTCACAAACACACACCTTTTGAAGAACTTTGTCCATTATGGTAGGGTTGCTGAGATCCTCATTGCTGTTAAACTTTAATTTCAGAAATGCCCTCTTAGTAACAGGGACTACAAAAAAGTCAACAAAGTTGATGTTTAACAAGTGTTTTAAAACTTTTGACTTTAAATTTATATGAAAGTATAGATTGAATATAAAAGTGGAACCTGCAACCCCATAGACTTCCACTTCACAGAGTGAGAGAATCTGGCTAGCACTGGGAAGGAACACGTTCACATAACGACCCCGCATATTACACGTGTAGCTTACAGAGGCACCAGCAGAGATACTAGAGATAACAACACATCTACAGAGAGAGACACAGAGACAACAGAGAAGTAAACTTTTAAGTTAATATTAAATAATAAGTTAATCAGTTAAGTTAATAATGCTTTATAAGGCTGTCACCACCTGAAGTTGATTATTTTAATTTCAAAGCATGCAGAAGATTTTTTTTATTATATTTTATTAAAGTATGTTATATTTTTTTCCGGTTTAATTTTGTGAAAGGTATGGGAAACAAGTTTCTTCTTTCTCAACACACACTCTTTTTTCTGTCCCTGAAGTTAATAAGACAAAATACAAACCTATAACATATATATTGCAGTATTCTACTATATTCTGGCCTTAATCTGTTAAGAGGTATCATTTGACATACAATGTAACATCACACCCAGATCCAGAACACCAGAGGGAGCCCTCGCCCGAGTATTAGCACTCTCAAACTCACTTCCTGGTTTGTTTTAGCATTTAAGCAGCATGCTCCCTTTGTTCATTGTGAAGTATCGTTCCTTCGTGACATACTAAGCCTTGCCATAGTTCTGCTCTCAGATTGTTTCTTGTGTATGATCCTTGCCTTCGTCTTCGACTTCGAGTTTCGGTTTTGTGTTTCGATATTGATTTTCTAGTGTTTGATTTCCAGCTTTTGAACTTGGCTTCGTCTATACGGTTTATGATTCCTGCCTGTGTGAGTTTAAATAAAGATCTGCACATGGATTCGAACACTCCTGTCTCCGACAAGTCGTTACAGGATACTTCACAAACTACGAATCCAGCGGATCTACAAGCAACTTTGTGGCGTCAGGGAGTTCTTATCAGAGCTTACCAAGCGAAGGTGGATTCTCTGAAAGCGGCTAATCTACAGCTACAGCAACAAGCTCAGAGCTCGGCAGCCGCCCCAGCACCCACGCCACCATCAAGTAGTGAGTTTCCCGGTTTTGCTCTTCCCGAAAAGTTTGATGGGTCCGCCGACCATTGCAGAGGTTTTCTACGTCAGTGTGAACTTCTTTGCACAACAACCAGAGGTCTATGACAACGAAACTACCAGGTGCGCGTTCATGTTATCCTTGCTAACTGGTAAAGCACTAGACTGGGCCTCAGCAGTTTGGGACTCGGATCCCCAAGTAAGGAGCTCTGTTAACTACTTCACTGAACTTATTCGGGAGGTGTTTGAATACCCAGCGGGAGGGAAAGACATTTCTGTGCAGCTGCTCGAACTACGCCAGGGTTCTGAGTCGGCGGCTGAGTACGCCATCAAATTTCGTACGTTGGCGGCTCAGTCAGGCTGGAATGCACCAGCACTCATGGCAGTGTTCTGCAAGGGTCTCAATCCATCCCTGAAGGCTGAGGTGGTGTGTCGAGACACAAACATCACTCTTTCTCAGTACATCTCCACGGCTGTCAGACTGGATAATCTGTGCCGCCAATACAATGCTCATGCGTCCGCCACATGTTCACTACCTCACCCCATATCAGAGGGTTGCTACTCGGAATCCATGCAGCTGGGAAGAGCTCGTGTTTCTGAGGAGGAGCGTCAGCGTCGCACTCAACAGCAGCTGTGTTTCTACTGCGGGAAGCCAGGCCATCGAGTTTATCACTGCCCAGAGAAACCTACCACATCTCAAGTGGGAAAAGCTAACACGGTGTCTAAGCTTACCCTCCCTGCCTTTCTACTCAGCGGTAATGAACGTTTTCATGTCACAGCGTTGATTGACTTGGGCTCGGCAGTCAACCTGATAGACCGTGACCTGGTGCTCAAACTCAAGCTGCCTACTATCCCTTGTACCCCACCTCTGAGAGTGACTGCTATCAACGATCAGCCCATAGGAGAAGGGCTTCTCACTCATCAGACACCCGTAATGGACTTGCAAATTGGATTATTTCACCACGAGAGACTATAATTTTTTATTTTTTCCTCCCCCTCCAATCCCATCGTCCTGGGCCTCCCGTGGCTACGGCTTCACGATCCGCACATTTCATGGAAGGAGGGAGAACTCAAGAACTGGTCCAGAACCTGTCTGGCAAACTGCTTCGCTGATCCCACGCCACGCCCATGCCTCTCTACTTCTGTCAAAAGCCCTGAGTCCTCGTCCCCAGTCACACTCCCCAATGAATACCGTGACCTCTGGGATGTTTTCAGTAAAGAAAAAGCAACCAAATTACCACCACACCGGTCCTGGGATTGTGCTATTGACCTCCTCCCGAATGCCATGCCTCCCAAAAATCGTGTTTATCCTCTCTCTCTTCCAGAAAAAGGAGCTATGGAGGAGTATATCGAAGAAGCCCTTGCTGCAGGGTATATCCGACCATCTACATCTCCGGCTGCGGCAGGGTTCTTCTTCGTGGAAAAGAAGGATGGAGGCCTACGACCCTGCATTGATTATAGAGGTTTGAATGCCATAACCATTCCTTATCCCTATCCTCTTCCACTAGTCCCCGCAGCGCTTGAACAGTTACAGGGGGCTAAAATATTCACCAAGCTGGATCTCCGCAGCGCTTATAACCTCATCAGGATAAGAGAGGGTGACGAATGGAAAACTGCATTCCATACAACACAAGGACATTATGAATATCTAGTCATGCCTTATGGACTTACTAACGCCCCTGCTGTCTTCCAGTCTCTCATCAACGAGGTATTTAGAGACATGCTCAACAAACACATCATAGCATACATAGATGATATACTGATTTACTCCCCCAACCATGAGGAACACGTTAAGCATGTGTGGGCAGTCCTCAAGCGACTTGCTGAGCATCACCTCTATGTCAAGCTCGAAAAGTGTGAATTCCACCGCCCCTCCATGTCCTTCCTAGGCTACGTGCTCTCACCTGAGGGGGTAGAGATGGACCAATCCAAGGTGTCTACAGTCACAGCCTGGCCCGAACCCACTACGATCAAAGAACTTCAATGCTTTCTGGGCTTCGCCAACTTTTACCGTCGCTTCATCCATCACTACAGCACCATAGCTGGACCACTTGCCTCACTACTCAGAGGCAAGCCCAAAAAATTGTCATGGACTGACCAAGCCCGGGCAGCTTTTGAGAAGCTAAAGCGAAGTTTCATCTCTGCACCTATATTACGTCATCCTGACCCCAGTCTGCCCTTTGTAGTAGAGGTCGATGCTTCCAACAGCGGAATTGGGGCAGTACTTTCACAATGCCAACCGGATTCTGGGAAGTTGCATCCCTGTGCTTTCTTTTCGCGCAAGCTCACGGCAGCCGAGATGAATTATGATGTGGGAAATCGGGAGCTTCTATCCATGAAGGCTGCTCTTGAGGAATGGAGACATTGGCTTGAAGGCTCCCAACACCCTTTCCTAGTCCTAACAGACCACAGAAATCTGGAATACCTACGTGAGGCCAAACGAATGAATCCTCGCCAAGCCAGGTGGGCCCTCTTCTTCACCAGGTTCAAATTCTCAGTCACCTATCGACCAGGTTCCAAGAATGGGAAAGCAGATGCCCTGTCCAGAATCCACGAAACTCTCAAGCCACCCACTCTCCCTGAACCCATTCTCTCTCGGTCTGTTCTCATAGCCCCAATACAGTGGAGCACTGTGGAGGAGATTGAGCAGGCCCACACCACAGAACCCCCTCCGCCAACCTGTCCACCTTCCAAGTTATATATACCTACCTCCATGCGTCAACGAGTTATGCAGTGGACCCACGAAAGCCCAAGCTCGGGTCACCCCGGCATTCAGCGTACCACCCAACTCCTACGTCATAGATTTTGGTGGCCATCACTTAAAGCCGACGTGGAAAAATGTCAAATCCTGTCCCATGTGTGCCCAATCTCGTACGAGCAATCTACTTCCAGCCGGATTATTAGAACCGCTGCCTACTCCACGACGACCATGGTATCACATTTCCACAGACTTTCTCACAGATCTACCCGAGTCTCAGGGGTTCACCACTGTAATGGTGGTTATTGATCGGTTCTCCAAGGCCTGTAAGCTTATTCCCATGAAGGGGTTACCGACAGCCATGGAAACCGCCCAAGCCTTGTTCCACAACGTGTTCCGTAATTATGGCCTTCCAGAAGACGTCGTCTCAGATAGGGGCCCACAGTTCACGTCACGGGTTTGGAAGGAACTCTGTAAACAGTTGGGGATCAACGTCAGTCTAAGTTCTGGATACCATCCCCAATCTAAAGGCCAAGCTGAACACCTGAACCAAGAGTTGGGAAGATTCCTGAGGGCATACTGCAGTACAGAAACAGCATCGCTGGAGTGAGTTCCTTCCCTGGGCAGAGTATGCACAGAATTCTCTAACCCACTCTTCCACAGGCCTCACCCCATTCCAGTGTGTCCTCGGCTACCAACCACCATTGTTTCCATGGTCAGGAGAACCCTTGGACGTCCCTGCAGTAGATGATTGGTCCAGGCGGAGTCAGGAGGTTTGGGAGCGATCCCATGTACACCTTCAATGGGCAGTCCGCAGGCAGGAGATCCAAGCAAACCGCCATCGACGCCCCCACCCTGCCTACCGGGTGGGCCAAAAGGTCTGGCTCTCCACGCGGAATCTAAAATTGCGTCTCCCTTGCCGTAAGCTCAGCCCAAAGTTTATCAGACCATTCCAGATTGTTTGCCAGGTTAACCCAGTCTCTTATCGTCTAGAATTACCCAGGGCATATCGTATTTCCCCTACCTTCCATGTGTCTCTTCTTAAGCCCTTTCACGAACCACAGACAACCAACCCCGCCTCCAGTGAACCACCTCCACCCCTAGATGTTGACGGTTCCCTCGCTTATCGGGTACATGCCATCCTTAACTCCCGTCGTCTAGGAGGCCATCTTCAATACTTAGTGGACTGGGAGGGGTATGGCCCAGAGGAACGCTGCTGGGTAAACGCTGCAGATATTCTGGACCCGTCACTCACGGAGGAGTTTCACCGTGCCTTCCCCAACCGACCCGCACCTCGGCCTCGGGGACGTCCACGTCGTCGAACACCTGGAGGTGTTCCTAGAGAGGGGGGGGGGTTCTGTAACATCACACCCAGATCCAGAACACCAGAGGGAGCCCTCGCCCGAGTATTAGCACTCTCGTACTCACTTCCTGGTTTGTTTTAGCATTTAAGCAGCATGCTCCCTTTGTTCATTGTGAAGTATCGTTCCTTCGTGACATACTAAGCCTTGCCATAGTTCTGCTCTCAGATTGTTTCTTGTGTATGATCCTTGCCTTCGTCTTCGACTTCGAGTTTCAGTTTTGTGTTTCGATATTGATTTTCTAGTGTTTGATTTCCGGCTTTTGAACTTGGCTTCGTCTATACGGTTTATGATTCCTGCCTGTGTGAGTTTAAATAAAGATCTGCACATGGATTCGGACACTCCTGTCTCCGACAAGTCGTTACATACAATCCCTGTGTCAGGTTTATTAGGAATGTTTAATAGGTTTTATAGCAATGAGAACATTCCTGACGAAATTCATATAAGCCTGAACTACTGTCAGAGCTACTAAAGTACCATTCAGATTTGCGAATACAGTTAATTTCATGATGACTTATATGCCAGAATTACACAATTTCCATAATTTAAGATGTCAATCAGATAAAGAACTGCAGTCAAGTTTTATGAACATGTTTTGTAAGATTGGATATAAATGTTGCCATAATTCAATAAAAATGTACTGTACTTTAGTACCTGCAATGCTAAACTTATTCAGTCACTTTATTTATATAAAGTGTATTTAAATAAACAATATGATTTATTTTTTTTCTTTAATTGATGCCTTTTAAAATATTTTGTACTGTAATATCTAACCTACAAACTTGCAAAGACCTTTAGGCAATATGCTTTATAACAAGCATTAATAAAGCTTTATACTGATATTTAATATTTATAAAAGTAAACATTTTTCACCTGGGGTTATTGTTGCCATTGTTGATTAAGGAATTGCCAATGTGGATCTCAGCACCATTTATCCGTTCTGAACAGCAGTCGCCTCTGTTAGTGACGATTACATTGCAAATGTCATACACTGCCAACAAATCCACTCTCCACCATGGGTTATTCTCCCAAAATGTGTGTGTACATGAGTACAAAACCATGTTAGATTCTCTGCTGCCATCAATAGCTACAGAAGCCAAGTGACCATCGGTGGAAGATTGTATTGCTATTCCTCTTAAGGCCACATTGACTGGAGAGAAAACAAGTACACACACATACACAGTGGAGCTCAAATGTCTGAAAACACAAGTGAAAATGCTTCTATTTTGCAATCTTTTTCATTTTAATTTAATTTTTAATTTTAGACTTAGGGTTAGGAATGTGAAAAAAAAAATCAGTAGACTAATTTAGGCATGATAAAAAATCTCACCTTTTGTACAATGCAGTAAACATGCCAAATCACAAATTTGCTTTAAAGAAGGGACCAATGTGAATATTAAATATAGTAATTTTTACCTTGCTGATGGGTCAGTATCCACTGCCTTGAAAAAATGTATATCCCTGTGCAAAAGAAGCTATTATACATTTGATTTTATTTCGGCTTAGGAGGAGAGGTGATAGGAAAGACATCTGATAGGTATTTTTTAAAAATGTATTAGAATATAAAAAATATTTTACATTTTTCTGAATATTTACAGCAGATTTGAAGTCAATATTAGTTTATTGCAATCAACACTAACACAATACTTGTTTTAAATATATCCTCTATACTTTTAATACTTATGATCTATACTATACTAATCTTTTTGGAGCTTGAAATTACTTTTTACCTAAAAAAAGAAGCAGAGGCCTCAGTGAATTCTCCATTTTCTGTTCAAATGGAAAAACTTCAGATTTCCAAATGCATTTAAGGAAAGAACATGGAATAGCCAATTGAAGAAGCAATATAGCAGTCACCATTTAAGAATCAGACTTTTACTGTGCACATTTAGTACAAATAAAGTAAGTAAGTCAAATAAAGTCAAAGTGTAAAGAGATTTCTTACCTTGCTTGACTTATATAAGAAAGTTATCGCTTTGTCGTTGTTAAACTGTGACCTGTCCACTGGTGTTTTTTGTGAAAAGATTATGTAGGCAAATACACTTTGTTTCACAAATGCAAATAGTTTTGGACTCAGGTGACCGTCTATAACAAAGTTTTAAAACATATGATGCAAGACGTTTCAGTATACAGAAATGTTTTGTCTAGTGCCAGTCCACTCATAAATTCATAAAAAACTGTTGTTCAAATGTATTACACTAAAGCAAAAGCAAAAATGTCACTAAAATTGATGTGATAATTCACCGAGCATTCCTTTTTGTAAGATGTTACAATTTTCAGGTTTTGAAGGTCTTCATTTGAGACACAGTAAGAGGACAAAACATTCATAACATCTCCATTCGAACTGTCAAAATTTGTGGATGTGTTTTATTTTATTTTAAGAGGAAAATTCTTAATGAATATATTGTGGTAATTTTTAGATTAAAAATATTATTATTGTTATTGTGAAAAAACACTTTGTTGATGAGAGGACAGTAGAGAACAGTCAGACAGGTTCAAGCTGCAAGAAAGGTAAAGTAACTATAATTCTTTACAACTGTGGTGAGCAGAAAAGCATTTTGGAACATGTCAAAGTGAATGCAGACAAGCTACAACCAAATTAGGTTCCATTCCTGTCTGTCAGCCAAGAACAGAAATCTGAGGCTACCTGGACTCACTGAAACTGTACAAACATTGTTTGACCTGATGTATCATGATTTATGTTGTGTAGATGTTTAGCATCAGCCGCATAAATCCTAACCTGTTGCTGCAGACGGTATAATAATGTGGACATTAGTATGGTGTTCTTAACAAATTGGCAGGTTAATGTATATATAGAGGCCTGTTCTTCTTGCACTCCAAGTGCTTTGAGTAATGCAAAATCTATGCAAAAGATCTATGCAAGTCCAAGTTTAAGCTTAAGACAAGATTCTGGTTATCTGATGACACTGATCTCAAATTGTCAAAGATGTTAAAGATCGTTTCAACAGCTTAACAACAACAACAGTGTGGTTCTGTCTCTGTTTTTTTGGCTGTTCTCAACACTTATGAAGCACAGCTAATGGAGGATGTTGCTCCAAACATGATCAAACACATCCTGTACTCCACTGGATCTGATTTCAGGTTACCATGCAAAAGAAATGCAACACATCTGTATCCTAATCCGGCACTCTGACTCAGGAAAGCACGGATTCAGTGTTTGCCCCAGTGGTTCCTTCCTGAAACTTGTTAGGACACCAGTAAGATTGTTTGTGAGGTCCAGGGCCTGCATTAACTGATTGTTCAGTGATACACCCTGATAACAAGCAGAGCGGTCAAAGAAAACTTTTATGTGCTTCTTTCTGAGATGGTACATGATATAGTTGGTACATCATGATGGGAAATGAACCACGAACCACTCGCCTATCACTCTTCTGTTCTTCAAGTACTTTGGTGGAGTAATGCTTCTCCATTAGGTCTCTGATTAATCTGTTGTACTTGCTGGAGAAATCAGGGTTTATTGTGAATCTTTCTCTTGAGTTTGGTGAGGCATTGTTCAGCTACAGTAGTGACCATCTACGAGCCGGGCTGACTGATTAACTGAATGTAGTAACTGATGATCTTCATGTGACATCACAGCTGTATCATCACATCTTCATTCTGGGAGGTCAGCCTTTCACTGTTGAAATACAAATAACTGAGTGCCTCTCAGTTGAAGAAGTGATGCTACCTGTCAGGATGCTCTCAAAGGTGCAGGTGTAGAAAGTCCTCTCAATTTGCACTGCATCAGACTATTGGCACAGCACATGTTTACAAAAGTCACTTTACATAGAAGTGTATAATGATAGCCGATTTTATATTATATTTTGTATTATATTCTTATATTCTTTTTATATATTCTTTTTTTTTCCATTACAGGACAGTCGTAAAAAAACATTTCACTACATGTCATGCACTTCACGTGTATGATTGTGTATGTGACAAATAAAATTTTTATTTAAATTTCATTTGAATTTAATCTGAATTTGACTCAGTGGCCCAGCATTAGCCGACGTGATGCCTCATGTTTTTGGTCCATTGATAATTTAGGGCTGTCTTCATAGCTTATGGTCTGTTACCTGTGCTTTTTATTACCTTCCAGGGATCAATGGCTTCGTAATCATTGGAACCAATAAATAGGCTGACCTCAAGCTTCTTTATGTGGAATACTTCATCAAGGTAATGCAACCTGCTTACATACTTCTGCTGGGTTTTTCCTTCTTCACCTCTATGTTTTTCTTCTGATATGCATCAGCTGGTTTGACTGAACTGAGTCTCTTCTCCTGAAGACCTTGAACAGGAGAGACACTTGTAGCAAAACTGCTACTTTTAGGGTTAATTTTGGATTCCGTTTTCCTTCTGACATCCAAGTTGTCTCCAAACAATGGATCATTTGTGACATTCACTTGCCAATAGATGAAGACTACTAGAAAACCTAGCTCTTCTTTCCATCTCCTCTTGTTTCTCAAAGTTTTGATTTTGGAAGTTTTGAGAGAACAATTTTTATGTTAATTAGATTGTCCATCCCTATCATTAATTCCAGGTGATTTGTAATATTTAGTTTATGCATTTATTGCTTTCTGTCTTCTGCTCTGATCTTTGGCCATTCAAGTATTTATGTAGGCTGTAGCAATCCGCAGCTCATCTCGGTAGCGTTGTTAAAGTATCCACTTAGCATCCAGGTGGCATATGCTCAAACTGCAAACAAGATCACAACTTCTCAACTTGTGAGCAGTTCAATATAGTATAATTTATCTAGATTGTTTGATCTTGACAGCATTCACATTCTTCATAAACCATTAAAATTGCAGTCTGAAGCTGTGATCCAAGCTTGCTGCTCCAACTGCTCCTTTCCAGGCTTTTAATGTACCTCTCCCAGATCAATTTCCTGCCTTTCCTTCAAAGATGCTGTGTTTGTTAACAATGCTTTGTGCTCTGCCACAAGTTGCAAACAAGCAGAGCTAGTGCTGGACTCCTATGAAGTGCGAGTGAACACATTTGGGATTGTACCAAATACAAAAGCATTATGTTACAAGAGAGGCAATATTTCCACATAAATGTCTTTAAGTTCTCCAAAGAGATTTTCAAAGCTATATAATTCTTTCTTTTCAACTAACTCAATATTTCATTTTCTATTAGAATTTCAATCTCCTTCCTTTTTATGTGTAAGCTGAGCTATTTTGCCTTTCTTTAACTCTTGAGGCTATTCAGGGTCACATTCAAAGCCTTTTCTGTAAGCTTTGGTGCCCTCTCTTGGCTGTCTGTTACAACTTCAATTTTTATGTTTCACAAATTGCACACTTTATTCTGGACTTCTCAATGCACCTAAAGTAGTCTCATTTCCGAAAGGACAGCTTTTTATTTTTGGTATTTAGATATGCAAAACACTAGTGAAAAGAAAGGCTGGTGATATTTGAATCATTAACCTCAAACCTACAATAATAGCCAGCCTCCTAATAAGAAGGTTCATTGTCATGTCCAGCTAAAATGACTTCCTTTTTGGTCTTGGCAGATCACAATCGCTCCATTTGTATCAGTTAACAGACCTGCCCAAGGCTCAAGTGGATGGTCAGATACTAAATTAAGTTGTCTTTATTTGTCAAACATACATTACTGTACAGTGAAATTCTTTCCTCGCATATCACATCCTTGATCGTTGGGGGTCAGACCGCAGGATCAGCCATGATGCAGCCCCCTGGAGCAGGGTGGTGGTTTTTACATATCCCAGCTTCTTAGGAAGCCAGGGTCAGAGCGCATACAGCACCCCTGGAGCAGGGAGGGTTAAGGGCCTTGCTCAAGGGCCCAGTAGAAGTACTTTGGCAGTGCTGGGGATCAAACCATCAACCCTCCGATCAGTGACCCAGAACCTTAACTCCTTGAGCCACCACTTTCCTGTACTTCCACCTGAGCAACTGCACTCTTCTTTGGGTTCATTGTGAGTCGTGTCCAGCTAAAATGATCTCATGACAGTCCTCAGGTGCTGCATGTGTTGCTGCCAATCATTACTATAAATTATGATGTCATAAGGATGGCACCAGAGTAGGCAGCATTTAGGCACTTTCTTTTGGTTCATTGTGAAAAAGGGTTGTGTTGAAATGCATTTTTTGCCAGGCCATGGCAGTCAAGGGGATCTGCCAGTATCCCTTTGTTAAATCTAACGTTGAATTAAAGTGAGCACCAAGCTTCATACAGTTCCTAAATGGGGCACTGGGTACACATGAAAGTTAGACACTGCAGTTACCATTCTAATGTTCACACAGAATCAGAACATGAAGTCAGTCTTGGGAACCAGGAATACCAGACTGGTCCAGTCACTGTGGGACTTCTCGATTGCATATCTTCCCAATCCACTTGTTTTTTTCTGCTTAGACAAATGTTGGGAGCAGTATCTTAATGTAGTGTTCTATAAGATCTGTGTGACCAGATAGTTGGACCACCTCATAAACACGGTAATGTAAATAATGACATTATTCTCAAAATATTACAAATTTGATCCCATATTGCTACGAATCTCGTGATTTTTACTTCATTCTCATAGTGTTAACTTTATTCGCGAAATGTTACTACTTTGTCACAATTTTATTTAGTTTGACTTTTTTTTCTGGAATAACTACCAGTTAAATTTTGCATTATAATGACTTTAATCTCAAGATGTTTTCCATTTTAATTTTTTTATCTTTGCACAGGCATCTTTAAAGTTGAACAAAAAAAGTTATGCGCAGATGGCAGGACAACACCAGTGCAATTAAGTATTTACAAAGCACATAAAAATACTTTGCAGCTTTACACTCACACAGTCACGGGTAAATTTATACATATTCATTTAAAATGTAATTACTATATATGTATTAAAGTATTAAAATATATATAGAAGAACTGTGTCTATTTCTTTCAGAATTTATTGTGGATGTTTTCTCACAATCACTACATTACATGTGCAGTTAACAAATTTATTGGACAATGGATTTTAATGCAATGTGCTAAATTTCAGGCGTATTTAACAATAGTATGAAGACTACATAGCAAACTTTGAGTGATTATACTGTATCATGTGCTCTGGCCAGAGTTGTACTATGTGCCACCTGGTGGAAATTCTGTGAAGTACAACACATGCATTTAAATACTAAAGCGTCGACTTGCAGAACCTTGGGGCACACTGTGGGCGGAATCGTGGCGTGCTGAGGGAAAAAGCGCTCATTTTTTAATGCCACATCTGTAGCGACACCAGACAGTGCTACTCCAACCATTCCATCATACCCTGCTGTAGTCAGATGATGAACTGCCCCAGCACCACTAGGTCAACTATGTCTTTGGCGCTGTGCTCCTCCGATAGCAGCCACCTTTAAAAGATGTCTCAGAGGTGTTGGGTAAATAAAACAAGGCAGCCGAGCTCAGTGAGCATCAGCAAATGGATGTACTGACAGTGCTATTTGGTGGTGCAACAAACCTGTTGCAAAACAGCCCATTTTAGGTCAGAGTACTCCAGCAGGTTTACAACCTGGCAGCAGCAACATCAGACAGACTGACCAATGTTATGCTAAACAAACCATACAATCCTGAAACAAAAAAATGGATTATTGACAGTGTTTTATTTTAGACCCCATCAGTCCTGATATTGAAAAACAAGTTGTTCGATTTATCTGAACAATGACAATCAAAAAAAAAAAGTTTATTATTAAAAAAGCTATAGTAATAATCATCACCATTACATATGAAAGAAATGTTCATTATCATTCGCACTATTCACAAATTCACAGTGATTTATTTATCCTATTGTGTAAAATGTGTTCTTGGCACTACTGCAAGGGCAACTGTACAGGGTACAGATGAATGAGCAGCTCTTACAACCTGAATGTTTTGTTTTCCATTGTGTTACCCAGAAATTCTCACCAGAATGTTACTGCACATGTCTGCACAATAATAATTACTAAGAGATATCTAACTAGCATAATCCTAATATAATATCTACCATTATGTTAAATTCAAACTAGGCTTGAGAATGCTAAACCTATAAATAAATCCCATATACAGTGTATAGTAGTACAGTACATTACTGTAGTAGTACATTACTACTGCAGAATATAGTAATAAGAATTATATCATACATACATTTCCAAAAAATTTTTTTTACTTTTAACAAGTAATTAAATAGTATTAGCTAGCTAGCTGTTCCATATGCTACATGATGTTGTTCTTTGACTGCTTTGTCTTCTTCCATGTATTTAAGATGATTTTCTGCTATACCTATAATTCAAAATGACAAAAGTAACAACTTACTGATGTTTTGCAAAATTCAAAGGACTATCAAAAGAGATTTTAGTGTTATACAAATCATCCCACAGTGCTGTTGAATCCATGAGCTATTCATATCCCAGGTTTATCTTAATAGGTTCATTCTAGGGCTTATCCTTTTTATAATAGCAAATCCTACACTGATCAGCCATAACATTATGACCACTGACAGGTGAAGTGAATAACACTGATGATCTCCTTATCATGGCACCTGTTAGTGGGTGGGATATATTAGGTAGCAAGTGAACATTTTGTCCTCAAAGTTGATGTGTTAGAAGCAGGAAAAATGGGCAAGTTTAAGGATTTGAGCGAGTGTGACAAGGGCAAAATTGTGATGGCTAGACCACTAGATTAGAGCAAGGTGTCAAAATACACAGTGCATCGCAGTTTGGTGTAGGGTATTGTTGCCCATGCTGACGCCTGTGCACAACCAACAATGGGAATGTGAGCATCAGAACTGGACCACAGAGCAATGGAAAAAGGTGGAAAAAGGTCTGATAAATCACATTTTCACGTGGATGGTCGGGTGCGTGTGCATCGCTTACCAGGGAAACACATGGCACAAGGATGCACTATGGGAAGAAGGCAAGCTGGCGGATACAGTGTCATCCTTTGGACAATGTTCTGCTGGGAAACTTTGGGTCCTGCCATCCATGTGGATGTTACTTTGACACATACCACCTACCTAAGCATTGTTGCAGACCATGTACACCTTTTCAAGGAAACGGTATTCCCTGATGGCTGTTGACTCTTTCAGCAGGAAAATGCATACAGGAATGGATTGATGAGCACAACAAGAAGTTTTTGGTGTTGACTTGGCCTCCAAATCCCTCAGCTCTCAATCCAATCGAGCATCTATGGGATGTGCTGAACAAACAAGTCCGATCCATGGAGGCCACACCTCACAACTTAGAGAATTTAAAGGATCTGCTGCTAAAATCTTGGTGCCAGATCCCACAGCACACCTTCAGGGATCTAGTGGAGTCCATGCCTTGACGGGTCAGGGCTGTTTTGGCACAAAAGGGGGACCAACACAATATTAGGCAGGTGGTCATAATGTTATGGCTGATCTGTGTATATGGTAAACACACCACACTAATTTTACATAAGTAAACAAATAACTAACAAAATAAGTCATAATATAATAATATAATAATAATATTTGTGCTGTTGAAAAAAAAAATTAATTAATTAGTGATATGGTGAGGTTTTCTGGTAAACTACCTTGTCTTGTGGATGTTTTACATTATTAAATGTTAACAGTTGAAAATGTGCAATCAGTGCAAAATTTAAAATTGTAATTGTTCAGGGCATAAGAGGAAATCAGTTAGGGGCATGCTATAATTAGAAAATAATCAATTAAAATAACTGGATGGTAACAATAACTTCACTTCACATTAGTCCCGTTCACACCACTCAATCGCTGATTATTTTACTAAAGGAGCATGCATGTACAGAATTCTGGGATCATGTGGAAAGTTTAGTCATACAAAGGGGGTGGGGTTAAATCTTAATAATAATAATAATAATAATAATAATAATAAAAATAATAATTATTATTATTATAATAATAATATATAATATAATGTATAATATTATATTATAATTATAATATAATATTTATATAATAATAATAATAATAATAATATTATTATTATTCATAGTAGAAGTAGTAGTAGAAGTAGTAGTAGTACTTGTAGTAGTAGTGGGAGTATAAGTTGAAATAAGAGAAATCTCCCTTTTTCCTCACCATTTTCTAAGTTTCACTTTCCAGTTTTGGTTCCTTTGTCCAACGAAGCTTAAAAACTGATGAATGAACAATGGCAGATTTGATCTATGAAAAAAAATACTGTTATGTAGTGTGCAATAATTCATTTACAATGTATAGTGCACAATAATAGAGGGACTAGAAGCAGAGTGCCTACAGTCATTAATGGCCAATAAGTATAGCTACAAGGAAGCAAGTACCTAATAAACTGACAACTGAGTGTACATTTTTTACAAACACACACCTTTTGAAGAACTTTGTCCATTATGGTAGGGTTGCTGAGATCCTCACTGCTGTTAAACTTTAATTTCAGAAATGCCTTCTTAGTAACAGGGACTACAAAAAACAATGTTGCTATTTAACAACTGTTATAAAACTTAGTTTGACTTTACATTTATATGAAATTATAGACTGAATATAAAAGTGAAACCTGCAACCCCATAGACTTCCACTTCACAGAGTGAGAGAACAATGAAGGAATGAAGTTTTAAGTAAATATTAAATAATAAATTAATCCAAAGTTAATAATGTTTTATAAAGCTGTCACCACCCTAAAGATTATTTTCATATCAAAGTATGCAGAAGATTTTTTTTTTCATTGAAGAATGTCATATTTTATCAGATTTTATTTTGGGAAAAGTCTGGGAAACATTTTAGTTCCTTTTCCTCAACACATGCTCTTTTATCTCTCCCTGAATTTAATACTACATAATGCAAGCCTATAACATATTTATTGCAGTATTCTACTATATTCTGGCCTTTATCTGTTCACGGGAATCATCTACAAGTCTCTGTGTTAAGGTTTAATTATAAGAATGAGAACATATTAGAATGAGTAAATTCATATAAGCCTGAAGTTCCCAATAACTTTAGAATCAGCCATGATACAATTATGAGTCATTTTATTTATAACAATAATTGATGCCATTTAAAATTTAGTAATATCAATTAGAGTCTTAAAGTGCTTTATATTTATGTATTTAAAAATAATCATTCTTCACAATTCCACATTATATTATGTCTTAATAAACTTTTGAATGCACACAAAGAAATGGTTAAAAAAAAACTACAAAGACTTTACAGCAAGCATTAATAAAGCTCTATACTGATATTTTTATATAAATGTATTTTTGGAAATTCTCACCTGGAATTATAGTTGCCATTGTTGATTAAGGAATTACCAATGTGGATCTCAGCACCATTTATCCGTTCTGGACAGCAGTCGCCTCTGTTAGTGATGATTACATTGCTAATGTCATACACCGCCTACAAATCCACACTCCACCATGGATTAGTCTCCCAAAATGTGTGTGTACATGAGTTGAAATTAATGTTAGATGCTCTATTGCCATCAATAGCTCCAGAAGCATAGTACATGCAAGTGGAAGATTGTGTTGCTATTCCTCTTAAGGCCACATTGACTGGAGGAAAAACAGGAACGTCCAAAAGGTTTGAGACCACTAGTGCAAATGCTTCAATTTTTAAATATTTTAAACTTTAATTTTTAAATCTTAGATCAAATCCATCAGACTGGCGTTTGAAAACTTTTCAATAGAATAATTTAGGCATGATGAAAATCCTCACCTTTTGTACAATGCAGTTAACATGACCAATATCAAAAATCTGCTTTACAAGTAGGCACCAAGTATTTTTACCTTGCTGATGGGTCAGTATCGACTGCCTTGAGAAAAATGTATATCCCTGTGCAAAAGAATGTAATTATAAAAGATATTTTAAATTGTTCTGAATATTTAACAATTTTCAATCTTAGACTGAAAGTTGACTTAGTTTATTGCAACACTAATATGATATCTGTTTTAAATCTATACTTTTTTTTTATTATTATCTTTGATGCTTAAAAAATTGTTACCTAAAAAAAAGAAACATGTGCCTCTGTGAATTCTCTATTTTCTGTTCAAATGGAAAGAACTTCAGGATTCCAACTGTCACGGATGGCAGGTGAGGACCCAAATGCAGAACACAGTCCGAGTTCACACTTAGAGTCTTTATTAAGAACGGCACAAAAAATGGCAGATTTGGCATGAGTTTGAATGGCATTTTTTTGAGTTCTCAAAAAAACCAGGATACAGCAGGCTGGTAGAATCAGTAAAACAAAACAACCACATACAGTCCAATAATCCAAATCCAGAGAACAGGTTAAACGTAGGACTGGCAGGGACATTAACAGCATACAGTCCAATAATCCAAATCCAGAGAACAGGTTAAACGTAGGACTGGCAGGGACATTAACAGCATACAGTCCAATAATCCAAATCCAGAGAACAGGTTAAACGTAGGACTGGCAGGGACATTAACAGCATACAGTCCAATAATCCAAATCCAGAGAACAGGTTAAACGTAGGACTGGCAGAGTCATTGATTGAAGGAAGGCAGAGACAAACCAGGCAGACAGGAACTGAAGAAAAGGCAGGATGCTGTCTCAGAAGCTCAAGGCTGACTGAAGAGACCATCTGGCAAGGAGCATGGACTGCTCGCTAGCTTATATAGGACAGAGGAGCATAAAATGGTGGAAACCGGAAATGAGATTGAGAAACCGGAAGTAGCAACATGGAACCGGGAAATGCATGCCTGACACCAACTGCACTTAAGGAAAAGCCAATCGAGGAAGCAATATAGCATTAACCATTTAAGAATCTGACATTTACTGTGTGCATTCAGTTATATTAGGTACAAAAATATATACTGTATTAAGCCAAATAAAATCACAGTGTAAAGAGATTGCTTGCCTTGCTTGACTTATATCAGAAAATTATCTCTTTGTTGTTTTTAAACTGTGAGCTGTCCCCTGGAGTTTCGTAAGAGATTAGGTAGTCTATTTAAAAGGCAAATGCACTTTGTTTCATAAATGCAAATAGGTTTGGACTCAGATGACAGTCTATAACACAGTTTCCATTTAGGTTTTAAATACATTATATAGGTATAGGTTTTGTCCAGCATGACAGTTGTTTCTTGTCTGTCAATTCTTGTCTGATTCATAAAAAACTGTTGTACAAATGTGTTGCACGAAAGCAAAAGCAAAAATGTCAGTCAAATTTGTGACAATACACCAAACATTCCTTTTTGGTCATCTAATTTATGGCCGTTTCTCCTTTATTTATTGCTGTTTCTTCTTTAAGAGATTAAAACTTTGAGTATTAAGAGGTTTTAATTTCCAGCAATAAGACATAACATCAGTAACAGGACAAAACATTAATAACCTCTTCATTTGAAATGTCAAATGAACTGATTTATTTTATTCATGTTCTCAGAAAAGAAATAAATTATGGCAATTTTTTATACATAATGTTCACAAATGTTTTTTTAATAATAAAGCAACCTTGGGTGTAATGTAAACTAAGCATTATTTATTATTATTATTATTATTATTATTATTATTATTATTATTATTATTATTATTATTATTATTATTATTATTACCAATATTAATATTTTAACTGTTAAAGCATCTGCAATTGAACAGTAATTCAATTATTGTTCATTTAGAAAGGTAACACTATCTAACATTAAAGTCTTGAATTCAGTTTGAAGTGTTTTGGCCTTCTACAAGGATATTTTAAGGAAAACACTATTTTGCATGGATTATGCATTAGGTGAGACAAAGCTGCTCAAGTGCTAAAAGTTATTTGCTTCTGCAGGATGTACTGGAATGAGAGCTAAGCATTCAGGTGGAAGCAGTGTAATACATAAAAGTATCATGCAGGTACATATAACAACTTAAGTTAGCATTCACATTCAGAATGGTGAAAATATGTGACCTCAGTGAGGGTGGCATGGTTGTTGTTACCAGAGTTTACAGAGAATGGTGGAAAAACTGAACACTTTGTTGATGAGTGGACAGTAAAGAACAGTCAGAGAGGTTCAAGCTGACAGAAAGGTTACAGTAACAATAATTCTTTACAGCTGTGGTGAGCAGAAAAGAATTTTGGAATATACAACAAATGTCAAACTGAATCCGGACAAGCTACAACCAAATTAGGTTCCACTTCAGTTTGTCAGCCAAGAACAGGAATCTGAAGCTTCAGTGATCATGGACTCACTGAAACTGTACAAACGTGGGCTGATCTGATAAATCATGATTTATGTTTTGTCATGATCAGAGAGTAGAATCAGAATCATGAATCCCAACCTATTGCTGTAGGTGGTATAATAATGTGGAAAATATTTTCTTTCATTTATGTGATGCAATCATATCTACTGTACATGGACTAGAATCTCAAATGAATGGTCTCAAAGGAAAGTCCTACCCATTAGTAACATTAATATTGTGTTCTTAACAGATTGGCTTGTTAATGTATATATAGAACCCTGTAAATTCCTGCACTCCAAGTGCTTAGAGTAATGCAAAATTTATGCAAAATATGACAACAGGGCCCTGTGTGTTTGGAGACAGGTGTCATTTGTTCTTCCTTTTATTTATATTGTCCTCATTTCTTTAGCACAACCCATTTTTTAGTTCATACCACTTAATAAAACTGAATCCAAAAAAAAACAAAAAATAAGCTTGTCACAGCATGTCATGTCCAACCTCAAGCATTTAAATGTGCCTCTTCCAGATGGTGAGGTGGATTACCTGCCTTTTGTTCAATGATGCAGCATTTGCTAACAATGCTTTACGCTTTACTTTTCACAGAGCTAGTGATGCACTCCTGTCATGTGCAAACTCAACACATTTATGATTGTATCAAATACCAGAGATGCCTGTTTTAGAAGTAGCCACTTACAGGAGCATCCAGGTGGCATATGCTCACAACTTCACAGAAGGTCACAAGGTTCTTACCTTGTAAGCAGTTCAAGATAGTATAACTTATCTAGATGGTTTGATCTTGACAGCGTTCACATTCTTCATAAACCATTAAAATTGATCCGATCTTGCAGCTCCAACTGCTCTTTCCGGGCTTTTAAATGTGCCTCTCCCAGATTTGGAAGTGAACACATTTGGGATTGTACCAAATACAAAAGTGTTATGTTCCAGAAGAGGAAATATTTCCACATTTCCACGTCCGTCTTTAAATTCTCCAAAGAGCTTTCCAAAGATTTATAATTCTTTCTTTTTAACTAACTCAGTATTTCAAATTATTTTAAAATTTCAATCTTCTGCCTTTTATGTGTAAGCTGAGCTAGTTTGCCTTTTATTTTAGTCATGAGCCTATTCAGGGTCACATCTGTGAGTCTTAGAGCCCTCTTTTGGCTGTCTGTCACAGCTTACATTTTTATTTTTCATAAATGGAGCACTTAATTCTGGACCTGATGACAAATGACTTGACAAAAGATTTTCACTCTTTAGATTTGCAAAACAATTGTAAAAAAGAATGGCTGGTGATATCTGAATAATTAAACACAAACTTACAATAACAGCCAGCCAGCCCCAGAAACTTTCTCACCTCCTTTTTAATCTTGGGCAGATCACAATTGATGTATTCTTACCAATTTATGGATCCACCTGTCCATGGCTCAAGCGGCTGCACTCTTCTTTGGGTTAATTGTGAGAAAGGGTTACAAATCCATGGCAGTCAATGGAATCTGCCAATATTCTTTTGTCAATTCTAGTGTTAAATAAAAGTGAGCACCTTGCTTCACACAGTTCCTAAAGGAGACATTGGGTACACATCAAAATTAGACACTGCGCAGAACCAGACTGAGACATCAGGCTTGGGAACCAGGCCCTCCAAGTGAGGTCCAAACACTGTGGGATTTGTATTGAACATAGCCATGAGTCCACTCAACCCATTCCGTTATCCTCCACAGTAGTTGGGCAATGAACTGCCCAAGCACCACTATATCAACTATGTTATTGGTGTTGCATTCCTCTGCTAGCATCCACCTTCGACAGGAGTCTCAGAGCTGTTGGGTAAGTATAAACAGGTGGCCAATCACATTGAGCATCAGCAAGTGGAAGCACTGACCGTGTATTTCGGGGGTGCAGCCAAACTTGCATTTTGTTACTGGTTGCTCCCTGATTGTGTCTTGATTATTCTCATGTGTTTTGTTACGTCCTTGTGAACACACTATACCAAGCCTTGTTCCCTGATTTCTATTAATACTCTTGAGCCATAGCTCTGGTTGTTTTAGGTTTAGACCTCATGTTTTTGACATCTGCTTCTGTTCTCCATGTTCTCCCCTGCCTGTTTAAGTTTGTTTGCTGATCACCTGAAATCTGTTTGATCATTTCCCACTGTATTTATTAAAGACTGCTCCATCTACACTTGCAAATAGAAATTTTGAGTCTGCCACATGACAATCTAGCCTTAAGGGTCACAGTCCAGTGACTTCTGTGTCGGTCCCAAGCCCAAATAAATAGAGAGAGTTGTATTAGGAAGGGCATCCGGCATAAAACATTGCCAAATTTAATCATGCGAATTGTCAGTACTCTGACCACAGGTGCAGTTGACCTACAGGGCACCGGTGGAAATTGGGCTACTGTTGGTCAAAGAAGTAGAGGAGAGAAGATAGTGTGTAGACAGAGAGAGAAGAGGAAATGTAAGAGTGTAAGACTGAGAACAGGAACTCTGAATGTTGGTACTATGACAGGGAAAGGTAGAGAGCTGGCTGATATGATGGAGAGAAGGAAGGTGGATATACTGTGTGTACAGGAGACCAGGTGGAAGGGTAGCAAGGCTCGTAGTATAGGAGCAGGATTCAAGCTGTTTTATTATGGTGTGGATAGTAAGAGAAATGGGGTAGGCGTGGTCCTAAAAGAGGAGTTTGTGAGGAATGTTCTGGAGGTGAAGAGAGTGTCAGACAGGGTGATGAGTCTGAAGTTAGAGAATGAAGATTTGATGTTGAATGTTGTTAGTGGTTATGCCCCACAGGTAGGTTGTGAGTTAGAGGAGAAATAGAGATTCTGGAGTGAATTAGATGAGGTTATAGAGACTATTCCCACGGGTGAGAGAGTGGTGATAGGAGCAGATTTTAATGGACATGTTGGTGAGGGGAACACAGATGATGAGGAGGTGATGGGCAAGTTTGGAGTTAAAGAAAGGCACCTTGAAGGACAGATGGTAGTGGACTTTGCTAAGAGGATGGACATGGATGTGGTTAACACTTATTTTCAGAAGAGGGAGGAGCATAGAGTGACTTACAAGAGCGGATGTAGGAGCACACAGGTAGACTATATCCTATGTAGAAGAGACAATCTGAAAGAGATTAGTGACTGTAAAGTGGTAGTGGGAGAGAGTGTAGCCAGACAGCATAGGATGGTGGTGTGTAGGATGACTTTGATGGTCTGTAAGAAGAAGAAGTCAAAGGAGGAAAGGAGATAAGGAGACTTGGTGGTGGAATGAGGAAGTTCAGGATAGTATTCAGAAGAAGAGGTTAGCCAAGAAGAAGTGGGACATGGACAGGACTGAAGAGAATAGACAGGAATACAAGGAGTTACAGCGCAGAGTGAAGAGGGAGGGGTCTAAGGCCAAGCAGAAGGCATATGACGAGTTCTACACTAGGTTAGACACTAGAGAAGGAGAGAATGACTTGTACAAGTCAGCTAGGCAGAGGGATCGAGATGGGAAGGATGTGCAAGTTAAAGTTATTAAGGATAGAGATGGAAAGGTGCTCACAAGTGAGGAGAGTGTACAGAGGAGATGGAAGGAGTACTTTGAAGAGCTGATGAATGAGGAAAATGAGAGGGAAAAAAGAGTAGAAGGGGTGAACTCTGTGGAACAGAAAGTAGATAAGATTAGAAAGGATGAAGTCAGGAAGGCTTTGAAGAGGATGAAGTGGAAAGGCAGTTGGTCCTGATGACATCCCGATGGAGGTCTGGAAGTGTCTAGGAGAGGCAGCAGTGGAATTTTTAACTAGTTTGTGTAACAGGGTTTTAGAGAGTGTTAAAAAGAGGTAAAGAAGTGAGTGCAAGCAGGTTGGAATGGGTGGAGAAATGTGTTGTGACAGAAAATTATCAGCGAGAATCAAGGGGAAGGTATACAAGACAGTGGTGGGACCGGCCATGCTGTATGGTTTAGAGACAGTGTCAATGAGGAAGAGACAGGAGTCAGAGCTGGAGGTAGCAGAGCTGAATATGTTGAGGTTCTCTTTGGGATCTCTTATGTTCAGAGGAGGGACAGTGAGTATATTGGTAGGAGAATGTTGGACGTGGAGCTGCCAGGCAGGAGGCAAAGAGGTAGGCCAAAGAGGAGGTATATGGATGTAATAAATGAAGATATGAAGCTAGTGGGTGCAAGTGTTGAGGATGCAGAAGATAGGGATAGGTGGAGAGAGATGATTCGCTGTGGCGACCCCTGAAGGGAAAAGCCGAAAAAAGAAGAAGAAGAAGAAGAAGTCTGCCACATGACACAGGATAATTTGAGTTTTTGTATTTATGTTACACAGAAAATCTCACTTTTCTAGAAAGCTGCTGAATATAATTCTACTCAATTATATTTGTGAGTGAAATGTAACTAGCATACTCATTTAATAAATTCTTAAACTTCATCAATCACATAGTAAATAGGAATAACAGTAATATATCATAGATGCAAAAAAAATGTACTTCTAACATGTCAGCATGGGCATCCTGACTGGTCTGCAGCTATGCAGCCCCATATGCAACAAAATGCGATGCACTGTGTATTCTGACACCTTTCTATCAGAACCAGCATTAACTTCTTCAGCAATTTGAGCAACAATAGCCCATCTGTTGGATCAGACCACATGGGCCTACGCTCCCCACATGCATCAATGAGCCTTGGCGGCTATCGCAGCTTCAACTCTTCTGGGAAGGCTTTCAATTGAATTGAATTGAATTGAATTGAATTCAATTTATTTGAATAGTGCTTTTAACAATGGACACTGTCTCAAAGCAGCTTAGAAGTATAGAAACATATACTAGAGGGAAAAGGAAAAAAAACACAAGGTTCCACATGGTTTAAGAGTGTGTTTATGGGAATTTTTGACCGTTCTCTAGAAGCACATTTGTAGCCAAAAGCACCTACAGTGTGCAAGTGAGATTTAGAAATCGACCTTGGACCAGTGTAACAAAGTGGTCTGGTGTAATGAACCACTTTTTCTTTTACCTCATGTGGATGGTTGGTTAAGCATGAGTCACTTATGTGATGAGATGGTACCAGGATACAGTATGGGAAGAAGCAAGTTTGAGGCTCAGGGTAATGTTCTGGTGGGAAGCCTTGGGTCTTGGCATTCATGTGGATGCTACTTTGAAATGTACCACCTACTTAAACATTGTTGCAGACAAGTAAACCCCTTTTTGGCAACAGTATTCCCTAATGCAGGATAATGCACCCTGCCATAAAAAAATATACAGGAATGGTTTGATGAACATGACAGAGAGATTAAGGTATTGAATTGAACTCCAAATTCATGAGATCTCAATCCAATCACGCATCTGTGAGATGGACCAACATGTCTGTTGCTATGGGCCAGAGATTTTTTGGTGGGACAATTAGGACCTTCACAATATTTGGTAAGTGGTTTTAATGTTATGGCTGATTGTTTGTGTATGTGTGTGTGCATGCAGGGTGTAAAAATACCTAACGCAGGGAGTATACACGAAACATAAAGATTATGGGCAGGACTATGGCAGGCAAAGCAACAAACAGGCGTGACTTCAACAGAAGTATGACAATGAGGTATGCCGAAATCAGAATTTAAGTAGTAAAAGTAATATATTCATACTTTACTGATGGGTCAGTAATCACTGCAATGAGAAAATGCATATCCCTGCACAAAAATATACAATAATAAATATACTTTCAATTATGTGCCTGCTTTAGGAGAGATTTAATAGGAATATAATTTGATAGGTATTTTTTAAATAGTTATGACAATTTTCAGCTTTAATGGTTATGAGCTTTTGATTTTCTAACAATGACACACAGTAACAGTAATAGGACAAAACAGTGATAAGATCTTTGAACTACCGGTATATGCAAATGCTTTTTATCTTAGCAGAAAATTGCCCCCTAAAAAATTAGATGGAGAAATTAGACAACACAATAATATTCATTATCAGTGGCACATGTTTAATGTTCTAATAATTTACATCAGCATAAGGAAAATCCTGAAAAGGCACTATAGATTATAAAAGAATAACAGTGTTTTTTAATGTAATTTTAAAGAAGCCATGATTATGAGTAAGGTACGATATAAAATAAACATTATTATTATTATTATTATTATTATTATTATCATCTTTTCAAGCATATGAAATTAAATGGACATTAAATGGAGTTTTGGCTTTCATTAAGAAATGGTCCAGACCCTCTGCTCACAGAATGTTTTCTCTGTCTTTTTGTTTATTCTATCTAAATTATGTGCACAAATCAAGCAGTTTTTGAAGTACCCAAACCAACTCGTCTGGTACCAACATTCATGCTATGGTTCACACTTTTTCCCAGTTCTGATTGATGTGAACATTAACTGAAGTTCTTGACCTGTATCTGCATGAGTATATAAGGCTTGTGCTGGTGCTACCAAATTAGCTGATAAAAAACATAAATAAGCAGGAAAATAGGTGTTCCTATTAAAATGGACAAAACATGTATGAGTATTATTTATAGTAATACTTTCCTGTAGTATCACCAGTTACTGTTAACTATTATAGTTTACTATAAGTAGTAAAACTGGTATTCTGAAGATTTTCAAACAATCAATTTGTGCAAAACTGACCAACAGACCAACCCAGTGAACACTGCAGTATGAAATGAATTAGTTTTCTGCTTACTATGGTGAATTAAAATAATATTTAGATTTATTAAAGCTAAAATAAAAAAAGATGCCACAAATTATTATCCAATTTGAATATAATTATTATATAAAATAGAACCACAAAATGCTCCTAAGTAGAGTGTAAGGACAACACTTAATCTTTTATTAAATTACAGTGCTTTAATATTGCAAATATTAACAGCCCTAATTAAAAGAGAGAGCAGCAAACCTTTAAGTAATTCAGTGTTAACAATAAAGTTTTTCCAATATACAAGATATTTTATATCTTCTTATAATTCTCTGTGCTTTATAGTTTTCCACGTCTTCTTCCTTTCTTATACTCAATATATTAATGCTAGGAAGAATCTAAACTGCTAGATTGTCCTTTATTCTCATTATTTTTTTCACCTCTGTTCTCTTCTTCTTCTTCTTCTTCCTTATCATCGTCTTCTCCCTCCTCCTCCTCCTCCTCCTCTTCTGCATCATTCATGATGGCCTGCAGTTGTTTTTTAATCTTTTTCAGCTCAACAAGGCCGTCCAACAGCTCCTTGCACACATCCCTAATCTTGGCCGCAAACTTTGTCTTGGCTCCTTTGTGCAGATCCCTAGAGTCTCTGGCTAAAAAGAAAACATCAAGAGCCAAGAAGAGGCCGGACATAACCCCGCTGGCGATGCTGAGGACCTGAGTGGCTTTGGCGACCCCACCGGCAGTGCTGAGCACTTGTACAGTGCTTGCCAGGCTCTCAGCATTGATAAGTAAGGCCTTGCCAGCACGGCCGCCCTCTTTCATTACATGCTTTACATTCCTGTTCATTGCACGCTTGGAAATGCTGTCCATGTACTGCTGGAAGTTGTACTCTTCCAGAGTCTCCATACCTGTCTAAAAAAGACACAGGTGGGCAAAAAGAGAAAGAACTAAGAATACCTATTTGCCTGTTATTAATGGAAATAAAGTCATGAAAGCAATAATGTTGAAGCATTTGACCCTTGTGGTAAAGAACAAGTTTAATGAAGAAGCAATATTTGTACACATATCCCCATGCCATCATGTCTCACCTGCAAGAACTGTAGGCATTCTCTAATGTCCTTTATCTCCTCTTGATAGCCGAGAATGATCTGCTCTACTCTGGCCCGGTCTGTCCTCGAGTGCATTGTGTCTGTAATGTTTGCAGATGCCGATGTGAGGCCACCCGCTGTTGCAACCCCGATGCCCACCGCTGTTACAATAAGGGATGAACCAAAAGTGAAAGGTGCCAGCGCCAGTCCTGTGATGGTGGTGATGCTACCGGCTACACTGGCCACACCTCCTCCGATGCTAGCAGTCACAGTCTTTTTATGGAAGTTGTCTGCTGTGTCAGCAACTGCCAGCAACTCAACAACTCGCATATACAGTGATGCCTCTCGTTTTTTGAATAAATAAACGAAGAGGCGGGCAGCCTTGAAGACACGATCTGCAGTTGATTCTATGGCTCTGAACAAGACAGGACATTCATGTCATTTAATCGCAAAAGATTATATATAATCACACTTCAGAGATGAAGTCTACATGAAGAATAAAAGACGGTATGACTGTTGAAGAGAAATAATCAACAAACTGAACTAATTAAAATAAACAAAATGAACAAAATGGACTAATCACTTATTTTTAATGATGATTCTTTCCATAAATGTTAAATCAGAACATATTTAATTTACATATTTACAAAGGCAAAATTATTTACGATCTACTATCAGAGCTGCTGTAACGGAAATTGGTTAACAATTCAGGAGATACAGAATTGGTATATTCTGACCAATCAGATTCCAGAACTCAACAGCACCGTGGTATAACATAAAATTAACTCATTAACTTAATTGACATACTTCTCTGCATCATCATCAAAATTTGCTGTCTCGTTCCATTCATCCCAACCTAAAAAGGAAAATACAGAAAATTATCCACATACGTGTATTATCCAAATACATAAGTACAAAAAAGCCTTGACCTTTAGCATACCTTTCACATTTTTCCACCATTCCAGTAAACCTTCATCCTGAGGGCAACATACAAGCAGACCTGTCATTATGTTATTTTTTTTCAACGTTCACATAGTTTGCCTTCTCTTATTTACACTCATTGTCCACTTTAATAAGAACACATGTGCATCAGCTTATGTATACCTCTTGCAGTCAGCCAATTAGATGGCAGCAGCACCATGCATTTAAAAACATGATCATTGTTACTATGGCATACATGTTGGTGCCAGTGTCTGCTACAGTGTCAAGGGTTTACATGTAATGGTGCGACAAACAAAAAACATTCAGTGAGTGACCGTTCTATCGACAAGAATTATGTGCTGATGAAAGAGGTCAGAGGAGAATAGCCAAAGTTTGAAGCTTACAGCAATGCTATGGTAATTCAAATAACCAGGGTGAGCAGAAGAGCATCTCAGAATACACAACGTGCCAGACTTTGAAGCAGATGAGCTACAATGGAAAAACCGTACATCAGGTTCCACTCCTGGCACCCAAGAACAGAAATGTGAGGCTTCTAGTTTTATAAGTTTAATTCCACAAATGAGGAGGTGTTACTAATAAAGCTACTGTTACATAGCCAAATAACAATAATGTTTTTTTATACATACATCATCATCCTCCTGCAGAGGACTAGCTTCACTATTCGCCGGCATTTCTGTCACGGTGGGATTCCCAACGGAGTCTGTCTGTAAGTAAATAAAGTATTTTACAAATCATTTTGTACAAAAAAACTTTTTGCTAATCAAATCAGAACGGTTACATAATGAGCATATTAACTGTTAACAAACAAGATATCGAAACAATGCTAAACCCTGTTACAAATGAACTGACCTGAACTGAATGATCCAAATGTACTCAGTCAATATCAGAAAATAAGAACTAAAACTAGGTTAAGCACATACATGCATTATATCTGGAATATTGACCATTTCAAACAATGAAGTAAATGGTATAAGAAGATATTTGATATTTTACATTTTTTAAATGTAATCTGTTAAAAAGCTGTAAATTGTTCAGTCTCTAGTAGTAAGTATCAAGCGAGTAAAGGTTTATATTAGTTTTGGACCATGTTGTATGAAAATGTTGAAATCTTCCTGTTATAAATACACTTTCTATTAACTTTGGTCATTTACCTTAAAATGGTCCCATTCAAACCCGAGCATCTGAGTAGACCCGGGATCTGCGGATGTACTGGATGCTAACATTTCTTCCTGAACAAAAAAATATTTCAGATACAAATTATACAGTGACATTGTGGCCTTTGAATCAGACTCCTTTAATAAAAAATGTATATAATATTATTAGATTAGCATGTAGCATGTTAGCAAATATAATTATATCACAGTTGTTGAATTCTTGAATCTAACTGGTCAGCAGCTGTGACAGCAGTGCAGACTACACGCTTTATATTAATGCACTTGTTCTAACACACAACAATGTTTTGAATGGAATAAACAGATTTTTATTTTAAAAATATGTGCATAATGGTTGATATGTTGGTAAGGTTTTCTGTGAAGCGACCCAGAACAGCCTTTTTATTCAGCATTTTTGAAAGAAGACTAAAGTCTTAGGTCCTTGCAATTGCTAAAGGTAAGCTATGACAATACAGAGGGCTTTAAGGATTCTGGTTTCTTGGTAACCTAAGAAGGTGCAAGGAAGGGAGGAAAGAAGAGAGGCTAGTCAGGGAATGATGGAAGAGAACCAAGATTTTTCATAAAGATTGTATTGATACAAAGCTGTTCTTAACAAAATTAAAATAATAAAAAGCTGCTGTGGTATAAGAGGAATAAAACACTTGCTGTTATAGGAAAATCGATTTCAGGGTGGAAAATATACTTATCACACCACCTTGTTACTGATTGTTTTTCTATAAAGTCTTTTGACTTTATTTTACAAGATAAAAACCAAGCTGTCTGTATAACAAATAAAAATCTTAATTAAAAAACAAAAAAAAAAAAAACCCTACTTTTTGTCTACTTAAAAAATTTACATCATGCAGAAAAAAATTACATCATGCAGTTTTTACCCCCTACCTGAATTGTGGGGTTGAGCATTATGTAAATCCTTGATACACTTATATAAAACACAATCACAAGTAAACTTATCTTACCTGATTGTTTTTGTCTGTGTTTTTTGAGGAAATGAGATCGTTGTAGCTCTGAAATGAAAGGAGGCATAGAAAGAGTGAGACTGAGAGGATCATGTGCTGAAGCAGACAGATATTTCCTGCTGAGCTCTGAGAACAGATTGACAAGTGCATTGTGCTGATGCACAATCTATGTGTGTGTGTGTGTGTGTGTGTGTGTGTCTGTCTGTCTGTCTGTCCGTCTGTCTGTCTGTGCTGTACCTCTGAAGACTTTTTAAACCACTTTAATATTTTTAACATACTCTTGCCTCGTCCAGGTTTGTACAAGACTTATAAAAATCTTTAAATACTCCTAACATCAAGTGTTACATCTTCTAGCACTGCTCAACTAGTCCCACCATGTCTCAGGGTGCAATGTAGGTATATTCTGTTCTGGCACCTAGGTGGTGGAATGAACTTCCCCTAAACATCCGAACAACTGAGTGTCATCAAATGATGGGTCAAGACCAACCTCTTCCTGAAATACTTCCTGAAAACTAGCACTTATTTTTTCCTGTCAGACTCATAGTATCCTTAGTCTGCAAGCTATTGAACCAGTATTGATATATTCATTGATAGACATTTCAAAGCACTTTCGTACGTCGCTCAGCATCTGCCACATGCTGTAAATGTAAACGTAAATATGGTTTCAAAAAAGAGATCAATTCTCTTATCTGAAACCCAACAGGTCTTTACATCAGCTCTGAAACTCACTTGTTTGACTTCAGTGCTTTTATCATCTCCATCAGTGTCAATGAGGGAAGACTTACTGCCTGATTCAGGTGTAGTGGAACACTGTTGAATGTCAGACATGTACAGTTAAGAGAGATGTTAACACAGTCTGCTCCTTCACTTCTCTTTCACACTGTTTAAACCAAATACAGTACATATATGTGAGTGTGGTACCTTTGAGGATGACTTAAATGGGTTGACCTTCTGAATTAACCCACTCATCATACCAGGGTTCTGCAATCACATGTTTTACAAATAAATTAGCAAAATAGCTACTGTAAAAAAAAATGTTTAGTTATAGCTACCTAGCACAGTTCTATGCACTTAAACATCTATATAGTCCAGATGCATGTTATTTCAGCTCCAGATGTGTCTTAATCGTGTGAATAAAACACTAGGGGTCATGCTATGATAGGAAACCACAGGGTATTGTGATGCACAAGTTACTGTTACTACCTCAGATTTATTTTCCAATAATCAACAATCAACATCTCCTGACCAATCAGCATTCAAGAGCAGTGTCTGTCGGTTGCTAAAGGTCATATATCAGTGGCATAAAAATGATGATTTGAATAAGGAGTGTTGATACAGGAAACACAATAAAATGAGCAGGGTCAATGAGGTAAAAATTACTTCCTGTTTTAGATGTACTGTAACACTGTACAATGCCATACATATCTATTTACCCAATAAATACCCATGTATTCCTATCATTAAGGGGACATGTGATTGCCACAAAGAGATTAGTTTATGCTCTCACACACAATAGTTGTTTGCGTCAAAACTGAAACTCACTTGTTTGTGTTCAGTGGTTTTACCATCTCCACTGGTGTTAATGAGAGAAGACGTACTGCCTGATTCAGATGTACTGGAACACTGTACAATATAAGACATGTATATTTAAGAGACACAAATCTGCTCTTTCACTTCTCTTTCACACATTTCAGTGTCTAGAATGCAAATAACAGAACACTGTATATGTATGAGAATGTTACCTTTGAGGATGACTTAAAGGGGTTGACCTTCTGAATTAACCCACTCATCATACCAGGGTTCTGCAATTACATGTTTTACATAAATTATCAAAATGAAGCTCGTGCAAAAAAGGGGTCGTTATATATATCTAGCACATATGCAGTAAACACATGTATAGTCCATATGCATGTTATTTCAGTCCCAGATACACTATATTGCCAAAAGTATTCGCTCACCCATCCAAATAATCAGAATCAGGTGTTCCAATCACTTCCAGGGCCACAGGTGTATAAAATCAAGCACCTAGGCATGCAGACTGTTTTTACAAACATTTGTGAAAGAATGGGTCGCTCTCAGGAGCTCAGTGAATTCCAGCGTGGAACTGTGATAGGATGCCACCTGTGCAACAAATCCAGTCGTGAAATTTCCTCGCTCCTAAATATTCCACAGTCAACTGTCAGCTGTATTATAAGAACGTGGAAGTGTTTGGGAATGACAGTAACTCAGCCACGAAGTGGTAGGCCACGTAAACTGACGGAGCGGGGTCAGCGGATGCTGAGGCCACCAACTTTCTGCAGAGTCAATCACTACAGACCTCCAAACTTCATGTGGCCTTCAGATTAGCTCAAGAACAGTGCGCAGAGAGCTTCATGGAATGGGTTTCCATGGCCGAGCAGCTGCATCCAAGCCATACATCACCAAGTGCAATGCAAAGCGTCGGATGCAGTGGTGTAAAGCACGCCACCACTGGACTCTAGAGCAGTGGAGACACGTTCTCTGGAGTGACGAATCGCGCTTCTCCATCTGGCAATCTGATGGACGAGTCTGGGTTTGGCGGTTGCCAGGAGAACGGTACTTGTCTGACTGCATTGTGCCAAGTGTAAAGTTTGGTGGAGGGGGGATTATGGTGTGGGGTTGTTTTTCAGGAGCTGGGCTTGGCCCCTTAGTTCCAGTGAAAGGAACTCTGAATGCTTCAGCATACCAAGACATTTTGGACAATTCCATGCTCCCAACTTTGTGGGAACAGTTTGGAGCTGGCCCCTTCCTCTTCCAACATGACTGTGCACCAGTGCACAAAGCAAGGTCCATAAAGACATGGATGACAGAGTCTGGTGTGGATGAACTTGACTGGCCTGCACAGAGTCCTGACCTCAACCCGATAGAACACCTTTGGGATGAATTAGAGCGGAGACTGAGAGCCAGGCCTTCTCGTCCAACATCAGTGTGTGACCTCACAAATGCGCTTCTGGAAGAATGGTCAAAAATTCCCATAAACACACTCCTAAACCTTGTGGACAGCCTTCCCAGAAGAGTTGAAGCTGATATAGCTGCAAAGGGTGGACCGACGTCATATTGAACCCTATGGATTAGGAATGGGATGTCACTTAAGTTCATATGCGAGTCAAGGCAGGTGAGCGAATACTTTTGGCAATATAGTGTATGTGTTAATATTGTGTGTATAAAACACATGGGTTAATGATATGATAGTACAGTAATCAACCATGGGGTGGTGTGATGCACTCCATGTGAAGCAAGGTTATAGCTGAACACTCTCCCTTGGCAGAAAACATTAAAACTACTAACTCCTTCCATAAATAGTAAGTACACATTTCCTGATAGAAAGCTTCAGCATAACAGTAGTTTATACACTTATTAAGTATATTAAGTAATATACTTTCTTTTGTGCAGATATAATTAATCAAATTATAAGCCTTTGATTATTGCAGAGCATTTGTCATACAAATCCATGTGTTAGATGTTAGTGAGAAAATGAAAAATAAAAAAAAAGAAACAACGTCAGAATAGAGAATTTAAGAGCAGTGTTGTGTAAATATGGTTACTCGGTCTGTTGGTTGCTCTAGGTCATATGTCATGCGTGAAGTGCATGAAAATGAAAATGAGTTGATGGTGTAAATCAGTCCTGTTGGTACAGGAAAAACAGGGAAACACCCAACTCTGTTATTTGAAGAAATACCAAAAGCATGCTAAGTCATGCTGCAGTATCAAAACTAGACCATGCACACTGTTAAAAGGAAAAAGGTGCTAATGAATCTTTTTACACTATCATGCTGCCCTGTAGACTACACCATGGACTTGACAGCAGTCTATTTTAACCAAGCTCATGATAATGTCCTCTATCCTGGCAAGTGGACATGTCCTAGAATGTGACAACCATTTCAAAATAGCGACAGATTTACTTAAAAATAGTTCGACGAAACTTTCAGGTCATGTTAGCCAGCTGGCAAATGTTAGCAATAATGATTAAATATATCTATTTTTTATACCTGTTTGGTTAGTGTTTGTTAGTATCCTGTAAGCTTAAAGACCTCATGTGCTGTCTTTCCTCTTTGTGTATTTCAATTTGCCTAATTGTGACGTCTGATATGTGACACACACAATAGCTGTTTGTGTCAAATCAGAAACCTTACCTGATGGTGTTCAGTGGTTTTATGATCTCCACTTTTGTCAGCAAGGGAAGACACTGCCTGATTCATAATTGCTGGAACATTGCACAATGCAATACATATACATTAAACAATAAACACCCATGTATTCCCATCATCAGGAGAATATTTCTTCCCCACAAAAAGATCAATTTATGCTGACTCACACAGAATAGTTGTTTACATTAAATCTGAAACTTACCGGTTTGTTTTTTTGGGGTTTCTCATCTCCATCGGTGTTTAAAGATGTACTGCTTGGTTCAGATGTACTGGAACACTGTACAATGTCAGATATGTAAATTTAAGATAGATGTTAACACAAATCTGCTCCTTGACCACTGTACATGTGTACATGTGTGAGTGTGTGTGTGTTTCTTACATTCGAAGATGACTTAAATTGTTTGACCAATTACGTTTTATAAATAAATTAACAAATTAAGCTACTGCAAAAAAAAAAAAATCTTTCTTGCATAGTTTTCTGCACTCAAACACCTATACAGTCTAGATGCAAGTTATTTCAGGCCCAGATGTGTGTTAATACTGTGTGTCTAAAACACAGGGTCATGCTGTGACAGGAAAATGATGACCGTGGAGTGGCGTGTGTCATGAATCTCCCCTTAATCTGGCCCTAGACACTGTTAGCCGAGCCACTCAGCACATGCAGCAGCCTACAGTGTTACTTTGCTCACTTCCGCATTGTTCTGTGATTTCTTTACATCACCATGTGTGGTTTGTTTTGGTTTTTGTCTTCTCTCCACCCATGTCTTGTCTCTGGTTGTATCCCTTATTTGTCTGCACCTGAATTGAATTTTGCCCTTTCATGACTTACTTTATTTAAGTATTTAATCAGTTCACTCTCTGTATTAGGTGCTGCCGATTAAGAAAGGGAGGTTTTTCCCCATCTCTACATTTGGTATGCTCCCTAGTGGTCCAAATTCTATTCACAGTTTCTTTCTGTTGACTGTTTTGTGTACACCTACATGTGGAATTTTAACAATTCTTGTCTTGTCTCTGCCGCTCTTCTGTCACTGGTGTATATCTAACCTGTTTGCTTGTCCACCCATGATTAGTGGACTCATGCAAGACTGATTGTCTCATGCAAAAGTCTCACCATTGTGCCTTTCACCATTGGGTCTTTCAAATATTAAAAAAAAATAAATTTTTAAACTTTTGCCATAAACATCAGATTATTTGCGGTTTACTTATGTTTTAAATAGATTACAGCACCACCAATGGTCATAAAACAAATACACAATGGTATAATTCACACAGTCATGTGAGTAGACAGAGTGAATCACAGTCTAGATATTATGTGCACTATTTCTCTGCCCACGTCATACCACATCATCAAGAGTCTGTTCCAGTTACAGACTCAGCTGCATGTGTAATAAATATGAACGAGGTGGATGATTTAGCTTCTTTTTTTTTCCCCAAAACAAATTTTTGGAGGAGAAAGTAAAAGTAGATAGAGTAAAACAGACTGTTCAGTCAATGTGCAAATTACACAAAAGTACAGACGACAATGTTTTTTTTTTTTATTTTAACTCAGATTTTATATTTAACATGTTTAGAGGAAACGTGACTTTAAAGCAGTCTGATCATTACAGACATGAAATAATAGTCACTGTCATATCTGCCTTTGTCTGTGTGTGTTTAGTACTGTTTGAACAGTTACAATGTGCAGAATTGATACAACATATTATTAACATTCAATTTTAACTGTTTAGATATTGTTAGATATTAGATTTTAATTGCCATTTTGTGGTGTATAATCAGATATATATCTAGAACCAAATGCACATAAGAGGCTTTTTCCAACATTCACATAAAAGAATGTATAGACTTATATAAAGATCCATGAGGCACACACACACAGAGTACACATATTTATGTTTAATGGGCCTCTTTGGGACCACACGTGTCCTTTCGTTTCTGACCATGTGAACAAACACCAAATCTCACACTAACAAACTTAATCGAATCTAAATCTAACACGGTCTTAAGAGCTATGCATAAACTATGTTCGAAAGCAGATGAATATGAAATGACAACTGTTAAGATTCAAGTCACAATGTGAAGTTTTTCACAAATTTCATCAGTAATCTAACCCTTGTGGTACAGATTATATACTTCCCTGTAAAATATCGTCAAGTGCTTTAAATGATTAAGCAATGACTTGGTGTAATCCCAGCTCTTACTATTGTCTGGCAACTCATTTATTATTAATTATATAATTTAATTAAACTGTTGTTTATGGTGTATATTCCCTTGTAATTAATTGCCACTGGTTATATTTACTTCATATGAAAATTCACTACTTCATACTTGTATACTTGTGTTTATTTAACAAATAATACAGCTCTGGAAAAAAAATAAAATAAAATAAGAGACCACTGGAAAATAATCAGTTTCTTATGTTTTTTTCTTACAGGTGCATGTATTGGTGAGATGAACAGTTTTGTTTCATTTTTTTGACAATATTTCTCCAAAATAGAGTGTATATTTAAAGGAAATGACAACACATCAGAATAACCCAAGATCATGCGTTATTTGCAGAGCTTCAATAACTCATATAAAACAAAATGCATAACAAATTGTGTTAATTCTTTGGCTAAATAACATTAAGAAATCAGTATTTGGTGGAATAACCCTGATTTGCATGCGCTTTGGCTCCATGCTCTCCACCAATTTCTCACATTGCTGTTGGGGAACTTTATACCACTCTTTTTGCAGAAAAGCAAACAGCTCAGCTTTGCTTGATGGTTCGTGACCATCCATCTTCCTCTTCATGACATTCCAGAGGTTTTCAATAGGGTTCACATCTGGAGATTGGGCAGTGGTCTCTTATTTTAATTCTTTCCAGAGCTGTATAACATTTCTATGTACATACTACAACAGAACCCGCCTCCAATGCTAGGATTGGCTAGAATTAGTATCCTGCACTATGATTGGCTAGTTCACACCCAGCCCGCCAAATCCGGAAGCGCTATTTGTTGATACATAGCTTGGAAATATAACGCCCCTGTATGTCCTACAACTCATGCGTGAATATGACAACAGATACCGGAAGTGATAGTAACGTTAAACTGTAATTTGAAATAAATGGCTATATTTGGACCTTTAAAATAACATTGTTGTCGTTGTTATTGTTAATATTATTATTATTCGTATTATCCCTATAGCAACATATTAACACAACACAAGCTCCAAAGTTCCGCCTAAGTATTATATATCATAATATGAATACACTCTCTCCATATAGCATGACGTCATTTTTATAAAATCGCGTGTTGTATACCGAAATTATTACAATTATAACAAGTTTAACTTGTTGCGTCCATGAAATCTATTCCTCCCAAAAAAAAAAAAAACACACCAAAAACAAACAAACACAAAAAACTTAACATTCCTCTGTGTGCCCAGATTGAACCAGGTTGCTGTTTAAAACTGAAATACAGTAATGGACTAAAAAACAAACTGACCTTTTAACGTGGCTGAGATCTGTGTGGTTAGTGAAGTTTTGCTGTTTAAGGCATGTTAGGAAAAGAAGTGACTTTCGGGTGGAGGAAAATCCTGAAGTCCGACCTCCACACGTCACTGCAACCTCCTTAACCATTGGAGATTAAGGAACTAAGGTCTTATGCAAATGTAGTTATAAATAGCTAAAAAAACCTCTGAATAAATAAATATATATAGTTAACTGTGCATGTGAAGTATACCGAAATTATAGTAAAGTCATCAAGGAATTTATTTCTATATAAGAATTATAGGAAAATAATGATGGTGCAGTTACCACTAAGACGTTATCAGAAAGGTTATTCCTCTTAAATCACAGCAACTTGCTACTGATTGCAATTTTTTACATTTATTATAAACATTTTTTTTTTTTACCCACTTATTGTGTCACGTCTAAAAGTAGTGAAAGATTTCCCGACCCTTAGAATTTCCTGACGCCTGAGACTCCTTCCATAATATTACGCAATTATCACCAAGTAAACATGTTCTTTTTGTGTCGTAATTATTAGCATTAGATTATGCAGAGCATCCTCCGTTCAGGTCCCAGGGAATGAGCCGTTAGAAATGTATATAGAAATGTAAATACACTGATCAGGCATAACATTATGACCACCTGCCTAATATTGTGTTGGTCCCCCCCTTTGGCTGCCAAAACAGCCTTGACCCATCGAGGCATGGACTCAGCTAGATCCCTGAAGGTGTGCTGTGGTATATGGCACCAAGATGTCAGCAGCAGATCCTTTAATTCCTGTAATTTTTGAGGTGGGTTCTCCATGGATCGGACTTGTTTGTCCGGCACATCCCACAGATGCTCGATTGGATTGAGATCTGAGGAATTTGGAGGCCAAGTCAACACCTCAAACTCATTTTTGTGCTCATCAAACCATTCTTGAGTCATTTTTGCTTTGTGGCATGGCGAATTATCTTGCTGAAACAGGCCACAGCCATCAGGAAATAATGTTTCCATGAAAGGGTGTACATGGCCTGCAACAATGCTTAGGTAGGTGGTATGTGTCAAAGTAACATCCACATGAATGGCAGGGCCCAAGGTTTCCCAGAAGAACATTGCTCAAAGCATGACACTGCCTCTGCTGGCTTGCCTTCTTCCCATAGTGCATCCTGGTGCCATGTGTTTCCCAGATAAGCGATGCACACGCACTCGACCATCCATGTGATGTATAAGAAAACATGATTCATCATACCAGGCCACCTTCTTCCATTGCTCCGTGGTCCAGTTCTGAGGCTCATATGCCCATTGTTAGCGCTTTCGTTGGTGCACAAGGGTCAGCATGGGCACCCTGACTGGTCTGCAGCTATGCAGCCCCATACACAACAAACTGGTTCTTTTCTTTTTACCACTTTTGACAGATACGGACCACTGAAGACCGGGAACAACATACAAAAGCTGCAGTTTTGGAGATGCTCTGATCCAGTCGTTGAGCCATCACAATTTGGTCCTTGTGAAACTCGCTCAAACTCCTTACTCTTGCCCATTTTTCCTGCTTCTAACACATCAACATTGAGGACAAAATGTTCACATGCTGCCTAATATCTCCCACCCACTAACAGGTGCCATGATGAGGAGATCATCAGTGTTATTCACTTCACCTGTCAGTGCTCATAATGTTATGCCCAATCAGTGTATATTGGAATGAGCATATTTAAATACGCCTGTGATTTGAATCTGTCTAAACTACTGTCACAATTGCTCTCCTAGAAAATCAACACCTTCTGAGCAATCAGATTGAAGAATATAACAGCACTGTAATATAAATTACGTTTATTTAACTGAATTTGCCATGATATTTGCAAACTTCAGAAAGAATAGTTAGCTAAATAGTAATAAAGCACTGGGACTGGCTGGTCAGTTACATAATATGCGGGCTTTGTATTTGTATTTGTATTTGTATGCTAAATGTAAGCAAAGTGTACAGTAATGCAAGTACAATGTAAATAAGGCATTAGCGTTCTCAGTTCCTGCCCATTTTTTTCAGTCTTTTACCACACGTTTTGCTATATATATTACAGATGACTAAATCTCAGAATGGTGTCTACCAGGAATGGTATTTCCCATTGTGGAAGTGATTATTAAAACAAGAACTAAACTGCATAAAGAAGGAAACCAAAACTCCAACCACTGAAACTGTTTCGCTCAATAACGCATGTTATGTTACTGCACATCCAAACAGCATCAAATGCCCACAGCAAAAAAAAAGAAAGAAAGAAAGGGGAGACATGTCCTACATTTACTTTCATATTTTATGTGCATTTGGAATGTGATCTTTTTTGACCTGTGACTTCCTGTGAGGTCTCTGCTTAAGGTAATACCCTATGATACAATCGTAGGAGGAACTGAGTCAAATTTTTTCATCATGTGTAGCATGTGAACAGCCACAGATAACACTAAGTCAATAACATTTAGATTGTTCTGAATTCCTTATTTATCTATTTCCCGTTCTAAACGTGTCCCATAGCTTCCATTAACTGCTCTCGTATGGAGTTGAGGGCCACTAAGTCTTCGTGCAGCAGCTTAGCTAACATATTCACTTGCATTGTCACATCCTTCTTGCAGCCCTTCTTCAGCTCCTTCGAATCCTTGCTAAAGTAATTATCCATGCCTTTGCACACACTCTTCAGAGCCACCGTGGACTTCTCCACAATATCCTCGGCATGTTCTACTGGTTCTCCGACCAGGCTAAGGGTCTGAAGGGCTCGCCGCACCTCCCAGTCCCCAGCATAGTAATTATTACGGCGCAGAAGAGGGTGGAAGCGCATTCGGCGAATACCTTCAGCTACAAAGTGCAGGCAGCGCCGTAGTTCTGCTAGTCGGGTCTCGTAGTCTTGACCCACCACTTCAATCTTCTTACGGTCCTGGTCAATGAAAAAGATTATTGTATTACTATACAATAACATGTGAAGTAATTACCAGATTCCATATAGAACTTGTGCATTATTGTTTAATGAAATGAATCAAGTGGAAAAGTCTCATTCATTATTACTTAAAACATGAGTTTCAAGTAAATACTTTCAAATCTTTACCTAAGATTGTATTTTTGGCAACGAAAGTAACCGAAAGCATAAAACATACGTTCATGTCATGGACATTGTCTGATATGCTGGCCGAAGCTGCTGTGATCCCACCAGCCGTTGCTACTCCTAGCCCAACAGCAGATACAATCAGAGAAGCCCCAAATGTGACAGGTGCCAGTGCCAGGCCAGTGATGGCTGCGACACCACCCACAGCTGTGGTTGTGCCACCTGTGATGTTGGCGATCTTAGCACGGCGGTGGAAGTTGCTAATGTCATCAGCAATGGTGTAGAGTCGCAACACGTGCTGGTACAGGACTTCGGCATGCTCGGTGAAAAGTTTATAGAAAACTCTGAGACCTTGGTGGACTTTGTCAGCAATCTGAGTGAAAGATCTGATCAAGAAAAAAAGAAGAGGATGAACTCCTATATTTTTTTTTATGTGTTGTATCATTATGTTCTGTTCATTAGTTAATATTGGGTTTCCTATAGACCCAAACCAAACTGTTTGGCTTTTATAGATTTTACAACACCCAGTATGTATTAGCCTTATGATGTACCATTTGCTAATACAGATGATGCAAAAATGATGCACTATAAATGCATAGGGACCTTTTACTAGCAGTGTGTGTGTGTTATGGCATAAAAGACATGCTCATATACATAGATTTTTTTTTACAAGAAGTTTCATGTCGGAAACGTTTTGTTACATTTTAAAAATACAAAATGTTTAACATAACATAAAGGTTAAATGAATGACAACTGAAACATTTACTTAGTCTCGTCTTCCTTTAAGCTGAGTTCCTCATCAGGCAGCTCGTCCCATACTGAAAACAATGGACTGTGTAAATATCTGTGCTGATTAAGTGTTTAGAAGTGTTAAAAAGGTGAAAGATTACGATTTTTCAGTTTTGGAAATACTAATGACTGCTTACATTCTACTGTGTTCCACCACTCCATCAGACTGTCAGTGTCCTGCAAATCAAAAGAAGGGTACTGAATTAGTATGAGTACAAACAAATAAATACCCCCAGGACTCCTTCTGTGTATGTGCGTGTGTGGATGAAAACTACCTTTTTTGCTAGTGATCGCTATTAAAATAAATAGTGGGGAAGCATTTGGTTTGCAAATAAGCTTGCCTTGATTGCACTGGTGGCTGCATTACCATTTGATTTACCTTTCTTTGTCAAGCCCAGCTCACACCCTGTGGTACTTGTAAAACAGCAGCCATTCCATTTTATACTATCTGTTGGGCAGTCACAGTGGAAAGACACAAAGGGGCCAATTGTAGGTGGATGTCATTAAGATGGGATTGATGCTTGGCCCATACTGAGAATTCCTGATACTTAGAGGTCACCGTGAACCTTGTCCAAGGTCTAAAAGGTTTAATGTTGCCCTCTTTTGGTGGAATGACATTCTATTTGTTTTGCTAGTTATTCTACCATTTTTGATGGTTAAAACAGGTGAAATATAGCACTAGTTACTTATATAACTGCTTTTGTGAACTTCAGGGTTGTATGAAGTGTTGAATTGGTGAGAATTTGGCTTCAGGGAAAGACATTTGTATGACAGAATTATTTACTGAGAATACTGGTTTATTGTGACTTTGTTGGAAGATCTAAACACGCAAAGTAATACTCCATGGAATAACTAACTGCCCCTGGGCTGAATTATGTAACTGGTTCTTATAAAACTAGTTTGTTTTCTATGAGTGACGACCAGAATGACTGATGGCTCTAAGACTCACCCCATCCACTTCCTCCTTCACTGCTTCCAGTTCCTCGTCTTCATATGGTGCTCTAGCTCGCCTCACATCCATCTGGGAGGACATCCATTCAGCCTAAAGAAATAGATAGATCTGTTACATATTGTACATTTGTACATGCTGAAAAAAAAACACTTTTTCCTGGGTAAAAGTGAGAAAGATTGCTAAAAGATAAAAGGCATACTGGTAATATATCAAGATTAACAAAACAGGTAGAAAGTGAGAGCAGCAGTAACAACTGGCCCAGCGATGACGCGAAGTTGCCTTAATGTTTCACAATACTGACTAACAAGGAAGCACATTTCTCATCACTAACTTGTTGCTTGTCAAGAATGGGCTTTAACTGATATGTATTTAAAGTAAAGGTTGAGTGTTGGATACCTTGGCTGCTTCTGAAAGATAGTAATCACCAGAAGTAGCACCTGGTGGTTCAATGTCTTCGGGAAAGAACAGTTGGTCCCTGGCCTTGAGGGTCAAAGATGTAAAGTGTATTAAAAGTTGAGAACACTGATAAAAAAAAAAAAAAAGTTAAACACAGATAATCATTTTGGTATAATACAAAAGACACTACAGCTACAATGGTATGTTTGGGAACTGTTCAATTCATGTTGTATTTTTAGATTCTTATCCTTATTTGTTGGTGGAGAAACCAGGTTTAAAAATGATCAGCATTGATTTATTTAACATTTATATTGCTTGAATTGGTGTTTGTATAGGTGGATGTTTATTTTCTAGGAGTATTTTTGTAATTTTTCAGTGAAGGTTGCCCAGTAGGTTGACTATGTTGGTTATCTAGGCACTCCAAAGCTAGCAATGAAAAAAAAAATCAGTTGCACAGTGTAACATAAGTACACTAGTATATATAAAAATGGTACTAATGTGTAATAAGCTTACCTTTGATTCTCTGCTTGGCAGACGTGCTTTTTTTAGCTTCTCTTTTTTGACATCCTAAACAAATACAAAAACCCACACCCATTACTTGCTTTGATGACTAAGAGACAAGTGAACATGGCCAATGAAGACACAGATTAACAGATACCATGGTATGCTTTTCTGTCCAGTCATATTCTTCAATGTCTCCAGCTTTAAAAAGATCTGCTCCTTTATCTGCGTCATTCAGGCCCTAAATATCACAAAAATGAGCAGAGAAATGGTGACTTTCATTCCCGGCTCTTACATTTTCCTAGAAAAACACAACTATGTATAACAGGATTAATCATCAACACTTTAAAACTTTTATTATCTCACCTTTTATAGGCTACCAGTTGCTGATGATGACACACTGGACCAATTTATGATCAATTTATGATTATTGACCAATTTATGATCAATTTAATTGTATACTTAAAGATTTATTAATGGCTATGCAAAATGTACATCTGCCATCAAAATATTTGTGATGCTCCTGTGCCACAGTGCCCCCAGGTGTAAATTTCTCCCCTTTCACTTTTGAAAACAGGCAAATTCTAAAATGCTAAAACTTTTAATTTATATACTATAAATGTTTTCCAAGACCAACACACAATTAAAAATGATATCTTCCTATAAAAGATATAAACCTAAAACAGAAGTCTATACAATACACTATATGTGGATAGCTGACTATCACACCCATGTGTCTGTCTTTCCCAAACTGTTGCCACAAAGCTGGAAGCACACAGTTATCTACTGTAGAATGCCTAAGAATTATTGTTTTTGTTTAATGGATGTAACACCCCTAGTTCACAGTTATTCTACCATGACAATGCTTTGCACAAAGCAAGGTCATGAATGGCTGATGTTGGTCTGGAAGAATGTGATTTGCCTGCTCAGACTGATGAACTGGAACACTGACTACAGCTACAATGGTATGTTTGGGAACTGTTCAATTCATGTTGTATTTTTAGATTCTTATCCTTATTTGTTGGTGGAGAAACCAGGTTTAAAAATGATCAGCATTGATTTATTTAACATTTATATTGCTTGAATTGGTGTTTGTATAGGTGGATGTTTATTTTCTAGGAGTATTTTTGTAATTTTTCAGTGAAGGTTGCCCAGTAGGTTGACTATGTTGGTTATCTAGGCACTCCAAAGCTAGCAATGAAAAAAAAAATCAGTTGCACAGTGTAACATAAGTACACTAGTATATATAAAAATGGTACTAATGTGTAATAAGCTTACCTTTGATTCTCTGCTTGGCAGACGTGCTTTTTTTAGCTTCTCTTTTTTGACATCCTAAACAAATACAAAAACCCACACCCATTACTTGCTTTGATGACTAAGAGACAAGTGAACATGGCCAATGAAGACACAGATTAACAGATACCATGGTATGCTTTTCTGTCCAGTCATATTCTTCAATGTCTCCAGCTTTAAAAAGATCTGCTCCTATATCTGCGTCACTCAGGCCCTAAATATCATATAATCAGCATAGCATGAACGAAACATATCATATAATCAGCATAGCATCCATCTATAAATAGAATAAACAAAGTGAAACAGAGTAAAAACAGACTAACCGTTGAGACTTTTGGAATGATTGGTGAAGCCTTTACAGGAAATTCCTTCTTCTATGAGAAATGAAATATCACACAAAATTTACAAACATCATCAGAAAAACCCCATTAACTAATACAAATCCAGGTTCAGGTTTGTAAGTTAAAATACCTGACTATAATCTTCAGGTAGATTGTTTTCCAACTCTTTAATGTCACTGGCTTTAAACAGATCAGCACCTTTCTGGGGAATATCATTCTCCAAGGTACTCTGAAAACATTTTTGTAAACAAAATGTGAAGGCTGTCTATGCACTAACAAAAGCAGTGCTGCATACTTTACAAAACATAGCAGTACCTTAGATCCTTTCAGAGACACGCGAGGAACTGAGAATTTAGTAGATCTCTTCTGTGTAAAAAATAATTAATTCATTCATTATTTGAAAATCACAGTGGATTCATAAACAGGGCTGGGAGAAGGACAAGCATTAGGGACTTACTTTTCGATAGTCTTGTACTTCTTTTATTTTTCCACTGCCGTCTGAAGATTTTGGAGAGAACTGTTCACGCTGGTACTCTGCCTAAACATTAAAACATACAAACACTTCTTATGAATTCTTATGAAGCACAATATGAATATGTAAAAGTACTTAAGCACAACTCCTACTGAAGTACGGTACATACAAGTAAGTCAGCAGAGAAATGGTGACTTTCATTCCCGGCTCTTACATTTTCCTAGAAAAACACAAATATGTATAACAGGATTAATCATCAACACTTTAAAACTTTTATTATCTCACCTTTTATAGGCTACCAGTTGCTGATGATGACACACTGGACCAATTTATGATCAATTTATGATTATTGACCAATTTATGATCAATTTAATTGTATACTTAAAGATTTATTAATGGCTATGCAAACGTACATCTGCCATCAAAATATTTGTGATGCTCCTGTGCCACAGTGCCCCTAGGTGTAAATTTCTCCCCTTTCACTTTTGAAAACAGGCAGATTCTAAAATGCTATTTATATACTATAAATGTTTTCCAAGACCAACACACAATTAAAAATGATTCCTATAAAAGGTGTAAACCTAAAACAGAAGTCTATACAATACACTATATGTGGATAGCTGACTATCACACCCATGTGTCTGTCTTTCCCAAACTGTTGCCACAAAGCTGGAAGCACACAATTATCTACTGTAGAATGCCTAAGAATTATTGTTTTTGTTTAATGGATGTAACACCCCTAGTTCACAGTTATTCTACCATGACAATGCTTTGCACAAAGCAAGGTCATGAATGGCTGATGTTGGTCTGGAAGAATGTGATTTGCCTGCTCAGACTGATGAACTGGAACACTGACTGCACACCAGGCCTTCTTATCCAACATCAGTGCCCAACCTCCCTGAGGCTTTTATGGCTAAATGGGCAAATACAAAATGTATTGGCAAGCCTTCCCAGAAGAGGGAAGGCTAAGAGTGGGGACTAATTCCATATAAATGCCCCTGGTTTTAGAAAGGGCTGTGCAACAAGCACATGTGGTTGTCACAGTCAAGTGTCCACATTCTACTGGCCATAAAGTGTTTAAGTATATGCTGATGTCCAGTTGTAAAGTACCTTTGATTCCTCCAAAAACGAAAGGCCATTCATCTTCTTCAGATCGTCTTCAACTGAATCCTATAAAAAGTATATAAATACATAACAACATACACTATAATGATACTGATTCAACAATAATACTGGGAATCCTATTAAATCAACCATTCTCTTCATTTTAACAATATAGGAAAAGTAATATATTTACATATATTTACATTGTAATTTACCTTGGATAGTCGGTGAGACACAGAGGGTTTGAATTTCATTGGTTCCTTCTGTCAAAAAAGAATTTACCATTATAATAACAGTAAATAAAACATAACAGAAGCTAAAAATAGGTCAAATAGATACCATTCTCCAGTCTTTCATCACTGGCTCTTTCTGGTCACTGTTTCGCAGCATGTCTTCATATGACTCCTGAGTCTGTTCACTCTGAAAAATATTGTCCGTTAGAAAAACAACAAACAGACATAAGACTTGAACCTCCTAAAAACTGAGATGCTACACAAAAAGCTGCCATAAATAAAGGATCATCTTTATTCATCTTCAGTGACCATTTTTATCCTGATCAGGGTTGTGGTTGATACAGTCCATCACAGTGACATTTAATGAATATTCACACATTCATTAACACCTAAAGGCATTTTAGCATAGCCAACAGCAATCTGCATGAGAAACCAGTGAACCCAGAGCAAACCCATGTGAACATGAGGACAACAATTGTCTTAATGACTATGCCATTTTTTAATGCTGCATTTTTCATAATAGTTGGATATGGACAAATGATAAACAAGAACTATTAATCCTTTAACCTTTTTATCATTTCTAAGTTTCTAAGTTCATTATGAGCTACTGAAAGATCACAGTACAAACCTTGGAGGCTTGTAGAAATGGTGATCCAGTTTCAAAAACTTCATCAAGAGATTTTTTCTGGACAGAAAAAAAGAAAGAGAATTAGACAGAGACTCTTGCCTGCAAAGCAAAACGATTGTAGCTTCATGTATTTAACTTTGCTCATTATAACTTCATTAATGAAATTACCTTGCTTGCTTTGTATTTCAAATGAGGAACTATGAATTTTGTCTTTTTACTCTGTTGAGAATTAATACAATCATTATTAACTCATGCATAATGAAAGCCAAATACATATTTAGAATACTAAAGAGTTTGTAAAACCTTTACTGATTGGCTCTTCATTCTTGCATTCTGGTCTTGTTCTTCAGGCAAAAAAACCTCGTCTGATGCGTGGTACTAGAATAAAAAAAAAATCACGCTTATTAAAAAGCAAATGAAATACAGAATATAAAGAAATGGGGGTATATATTTTTTTTTATAATTACAATTATAAATTGTATTATTTTGTAACCACCTTTGTTCCCCAAGGCAAAGAATCACCATAAGCACCATTCAAGCTGTCAGGATAGTTTTCCTAGTGACAGTGAAAACATACAATATTACCCAGACCTATGATTGTAAGCAAATGAAATAAACACAATCCAAACCCAGAAAAGAAAAAACACAGAAAATTTAAAGTAAAACTATCCTCTCTCAAAACTCGAGACTGTAACAAAATCACAGTTGGGAAAAAAGATCCACCATGAACTACTTGTATATTAATATTTCTGATTAATTTGATAACCAGTTGTGTAAAAGTTTTTTTTTATGAAATTCTGAGTCGACTTTTTGTAGTATAAACCTAATTGATGTTAGTCTTTTTCTGCATTGGTTAATGAGAAGAACACTATTTTTGTTGCTACATTACAGCACATGATACAGAACCCCTGGAGCAGAAACGGTTTAGGGCCTTGCTCAGGAGCCCAACAGCAGCAACTTGGCAGTGCTGGGGCTTGAACCCCAACCTCCCAGCCAACAACCCAGAGCCACCACTTAACCACCACTACTGTATAATGGTTTCTTGTGTCACCCACAATGGTATTCAAACATCTGCTAATGGTGGTGCACTGGGATTTACCCCTCACTTCACTACTACTTAAAGAGCAGTGCTTTAATTCTTCACTTTGGCCAGTCAGCACAATGGTCAATGCCTTTGGGCTCGTCAGTTAGTTGTAGAGTTGTGCTTGTTGACTGAGTCAGTGTCAATAAATAGTATAGGTATTCACAACGGATTTTTAAGGCTGCACACAGCTGCACTATAATATGCAGGATTTATGTTGTCAAGATGTTAGAAAAGGTAGCAGGATTTAGGGGAATATGAGTAAATTAGTTTGATAGTATATGTATAGTTCAGTACCTTTGAATCCCAGTGAACTGTGTCAATCGGCAGAACCATTGGGTCATCTATTGATTTATCCTAAAATCCATACACATTTTTACCAACATGCCTTCCATTTATCTTAGCAGTTTTGTAAAAATTAAATTGAATAAAGCGTTCTTTACCTTTGACCCCTTTCTTAAGAGGCTCAACTTCTTTTTCTAAAAAGAAAAGGAATTCTAATGAAGACAGTGATCCAGGCATATTATTAAATAATATATCATTATATAAAAATTAAAAGCTTGATAGACATACTTTTTTGATGGATTTCTTCCCCAGAGTGTCTGTATTTAGGGCTGCCTCAGATTCTATAGAAATCTAATGAGAATTTTGAAAACTAAGCAAAGTGTATGTTCAAATTGTCTAAGTTGTTCATCAAATCAAGATGCTTGATGAATTATTATTAAAAATAGACTATTATTTTAACACAAATGAACACCAAGAACGTGGCACATATTAATTACTCACCCTTAAAGATTCCCTCCTTAATTTCAATTTCCCTGACTGAAAAAAATAAACAGAGGTACAATGATGAAATATTGTACTGAATTAAAACTAACTATACAGAGAAAGGAAATATACATTCAATAGTCACAATTGTCTGTATTCAGAATTGAGTTTAGGGAAAGGAATACTGACATTGTACACATCAGTATTTCAGGCTTTACCTAACCACAGACTTAATCACATTTCAGACAGTTGTTTGGGCGTGTACACAGGTGGAGTTTGCAAAAAATAAGCAGTGTCTGACAGGTGACATGGTTGGAAAATGTACTCAAAAATATCTGAGATGGCATTCAAGGGCAATATTAAAATCTGTATCTATGAATTATTAGTTTTTAATTATCACTATAATAAAGGCCACAATTTATTTTATTGGTTGCACACAATATAAAAGAATTAAAACGCTTGGGTTATGTTCTAGAGAAATATTCCATGAAGTTGATTATTTTCCTACAACATAACCCTAAGTGTTTTATTTGTTAATTTGTTAATAATTTGATCTGTATAATTACATTTAACAAGGTAAAACATGCCAGAAATTGAAAACCGCAGAAATTCTGAAGACTTTCTCATGGCAGAAAGCATACTAACCCGAGCAGTTACAAAAATATGGATTCTAGAGACAATTTCCATAAATGTTAAAAGTCTCCTTGCAAAAACCTCACTGTATCAGTCATTATATTTTTTTTCTTTGGTAAGTATTTAACCACCACTTGTTATTAAATCTGTTTATTATTCATTTTAGATAATGACGCTCATCCACAATACTGCCAAAACTAACCTCGGAGTTGTGAAGTTACAAAATAATAACCAACACTTTTTCAAAAAGAATTCAACAGGACAGTATAAATTACAATTAAGAAATCCACCAAGGCATACGTAAAGTGAATTGCGACTTGACCATGTTAACAATGTTCATGTTTTTTGTAGAGATGATCGCAAATTAACTTTATTTATTAACTTAATTATTTCAACCTCCCCAGTTTACCTCATACATGCAATTGAACGCAATGCAAATTCATTCCAAAGTATGGGCAATTTAGAGGAGTCAGTCCTCGCATTTGGATGTTTTTGTGAACTACTTTCATTCCTAGGCTTCATACCTTTTGTGCAACATATTGACCTACTTCTAGAGCAAAAATCTAGGATAACAATACGACGGGCAGCCAACAGATGTGGGTGGCACCCGAATCTTAAGAACTTTATAATAATTCTATTTATAATATTATGGATATCAATGACTAATATATTTTTTTGCGGCCTGTTTATGATAAGATGCCTTAATATGCAGTACCGTATTAAGCATCTACTACTAGATGTTTATTTGAATCTGTGCTTACATTTCATTTATATATCATCATATTCTAAATCACGTATTTTCAAATATTACATGCTTTTATGCTTGAGTGTATTAAAATAATGACAGCTATCCCATGTTTCTGTCCCATGTTATCTTCTTGTATTTTAAAGCTCATGCCTTAGACACAACTCCTGTTCAAAAGCTCATGCCAGAGAGGTCAACACAACAAAACACCAAAAAAAAAAATCCGACAAACTTTCAGCCATGCGCTGTTGAAGGGAATTTTAATTAGCTGAATCGGGCAACCAGAAATACAACATAAGCACCTGCGTAAGTGGAGAGTTTAACATAAGTACCTACGTAAGTTGTGTTGACATACTTTGGGCACTTATGATGCCAGCTCTAAATGTGACGTGAATTTGCTGAGGCCCAAATTCATCCAAGTGTAAACATTCGATTCATATTTGCCTGACAACTATTTGTGCAATCCTATCTTCCTGTAAATCACTGCAGTTATAAAAGAACACAAACGCTACCTATGTAGCAATCCTTAGTTATGCTGTGGCAATTCATTTCTGTTAATTCCAGCTGACATGTTATGGGACTCATGGTTCAGAAAAACATTCCTCACGTTAATTACACCGTGGTACCGGAAAATAATATTACAGCATGGATCCTGCAAAACTTTAGATCTCCATGTCACATAACAGATGACCCTTAAGACAGCAACTGGAATTGCCCCCGCAGTAATATTGTAACACTAACCATGTCAAAACTATCAAGTCTCAATCTTAAAATAAAATCACAGATATTGGTCACATCAAACACCAGAATGGGGAATACATGTGGCATGGTGGGTGGCACCAAATGGGAGGAAAAACTGAATAGCCAAACTAGTTCAAGCTGACAAGAAGCCTATGGCAGCTCACATAACCACTTTTTACTACTGTGGTGAGCAGACAAGTATCTCAGAACACAACTGGATATTGAGCTGGAAAAGATACAACAGCAAAAGACCACATCATCTTTCACTCCTCACAGCCATAAACAAGAATCTTAGGCTTCAATGGAAACAGGACAGTTGGGGAAACCTAACAGACTAAATGTCCTTCTGCTGTGATTAAATTTTAATTTAATCATTATAAAAAATTTTCCCTAAAAAGAATAAAGACACAATTAGATGTTTACGTACAGGTTTCCATTCAGGGCTAAGCTCAGGGCTGTCCTCTGGCCAGTCGTCCACACACTTCTCCTGGAAAACAGCACAAATGTACAATGTTAAAGCATGTGTTTGAGCATAAGGGTTCACACACACACAAATACACACAAAAGAACCCACCTGGCCAATGAAAAGAATGTCTTCATAAACTTGGCTTGAGTTTAACTTGTCAGATACTGTGGTGTCCTGTCAACCCAAAACACAGAAATTACTCCTTCCATACTCTCATCACTGCAACAGTGTAAAGTTGTTTAGATTATCACAGTCATGTCAGGAGTCTTAAGTGACTATTGGATGAAAACAAACTGCTAAAGTATATTCACAATAGACTTTTTCAAAAGGGTTGTATGTATGTTACCTCTAATCTAATAATAATAATAATAATAACAGAGAGAGAGAGAGAGAGAGAGAGAGAGAGAGTAATTAGACACAAATTACCTGGATATTAGCTTTTGCTTGTGGCACAGCTGGTATAGAGAAGGGATTAGCCAGGGTAGGTGTAAACGGTGTCTGTGCAGGTTTCTTATCAGCAGGTACAGATAGAGCAGGTGTAGAAAAAATGTCATGGTCGATACTCTGTGAAATTGACAGAAAATAAAATTAGCTGTTGTTGGGTAAACAAACTACTAAAAAAAATGAAAGCAGTCCTATGAATACATCTTCCTTTTTTTTCCAGATGAAGCATGAGAACACGTTGTTTGGTATTTCTCAATACTGATACTGATGTCAAAAATGAATAAACTACATGGTATTAAGCAAACTGGGGACATAATAAACCAGTTTAAGTTGAAGTGCTGCTAAATACTTATAACTACTCATGCTGAGTTTAATTTTTACAGGGTTGCGGTATTTAAACAGGCACAAAGCCAGTCTACCTGAGCATCAGTGAGGGTACCTGCCTCAATCATTCTAAGTTTCTCTGCATACTCATGGCACTGATCCATGCTCGTGATTGCATTTGTGAGCTCGGTACATGACACCTTAGGCAAATTTTTGAAATCCATTCCTGCTGATACTGATCTGAGATCTCAGGTCGCCATCCTTTGTCTATTCAGAAGTGCTTCAACAATCGCTAGGCTTATGTGACATAGTATCATCTGGTATTGGATGTTGGTTATGGAACAAAGCATGAGTCCAAGTAATAAAGCATAGTATCAGATTGATACATGATACCAATAATAATGCATGCCTAGTCATATGCTTACCTTATCAGGATTCTTAGGATACTTATTGCGTGGGGTTGGTTTGGGCGGTAGTCTTTTAAACATCTGCAAAATATAAACAGCTTGTATTAGTTTTTATATGGTTGTTAAAATCATTTGGATCTTTAAAGACAGACAGAATTGTCTAAGATGATCAAATCATTAAGATCTTCCTACCATGTCTCCATTTGTTGATGCATTAAGATATGAAGGCATTTTGGAAGACTCCTGGAATATTCCATTACTCAGCTCTGTAGGCTGGACTATTTTGTCAAAGTGGCTGTCCTGTGGCTTGAATAGTCCATTATGCACAGCAAAATTATCAGATAAGTGAGAATTACCATTCTGGGCAGATGCTGGGTTCTGAAATAATTGGATTTTTTGAAATACTCTGTTCTGTACAATAGACTCAGGAGTTTGAAAACTAGATGAGTCTCTGAAAGCTTCCATGTGATTGAATGGTGTGAAAGGAGAAATGGATTCTTCATCATTCTTTTGATTGGCTAGTATGTATTCTAAAAGATAATCCCTTTTTTCTGATGTTTTCACATCAGCCTCCATTCTCTGGGTGATGCTGGTTTCCTCTTTGAAAGGTTCAAAAATGCTTGCTTTCTGTTTGCTTAGTCCAGCTGCAGACATTGTAGCAGAGTTTGAATCTTGGCCTGTGTCCGATTTTTGATTGGGGAATGTGGTTTGGTTTGTTTTCTGGCTGAGTGTAGGAGGTGGGAAAACAGCCCAGTCATTCTCAAGTGATGGTGTAGAAGATGTTAGAAAGTGAGACCACCCATTGCTTTGTCCATGGCTTAAATTGAAGTCTTTGTTATTGTCTCTGGAAACAGTGTTCCCATTGGAGTCCTATAAGACAAAGTCATATTTAGACCACACATTCATTTTTTTTGTCGTTTTTGAAGTTTTGCAGCGAAAGAAAGCAAGGACACAGGAGTTTATAGCTTACTTTGCCTTGAGTAAAAAATGGGTTTGTGGCTGTTGAGCTGAGTCCATTGACTGTTGTCTGAAAGTGACAATGAGAAAGACCTTTAAAACTATGTAGTACACAGCACTTTGCTATCATATCACACCCACTATCACTCGCAGGCATGTGTCTGGAATGAAGTTGGACTAAAAAGAGCAGGCATACCGTAAACAAGACAAAAGTATTCAGATTTTTGGCAAGCCCAATCTTTTTTTTTTTTTAAAAAAAAAAGAAAGTTCAAAAAAGTGCAGAATGTTTTCAGTGACAAAATATGGCCCCTCACATCCTTTTTGTCATAACTTGGAACTCTGAGAAAGATTGAGCTATTTTTACCTGAGCTGGATGAAGGAATGGGTTCACAGACTTCAGATATCCATTCTGTTAAAAGTTATGATCTGATGGTATTTCAAGGTATTAGAAAGATTAAATTTACTGTCACCATCCCACCCTTCTCGTAAAAGGTACAGTAGTTTAGTCATATCTAAAGAATCTTTATGTTTAGACTGTAAATCACTGGCTAAATAATTATTTGCTTTAGAGTTGATGTTCCATTAAAGACAGCTTGACAAAATGTATGAGTCACTAACAAATGGAATTTTGTTTATTGTAGTGAAAATGTTTTTTGCAAGAGGGAAATGTAACATAATGTAACCCAAAACCACTGACACAGCAACCTTATGCCCTCATTGGAGACAGTCAGATAAGTGTTTTGTTCACAGTGGTGGAAATAACACCCACCATTATCAAATTTTACTTGGATTCAAACGCTACTTTTAATAAATATTGGTGGAAAGTTATAATGAAAAAAAAAAATTACCTAGAGGTACATATGCTAAATAATATTGTACATATTATACAAATAATATACCTATTTTTATTTATTTTTTAAAATAAAAATAAAACATAAAAAAATAATAAATAAATAAATGCATAATTCCCTCTAAAATATAGCAGACTGCTCCATTCTGTGTTGTTAGGAACTCTACTATAGCAGTACAACAAATTTCCAATATAATCTGGAAATAGATATATACTTGTGATCATTGATTTATCAACTCAGAAAATTACATTTGTTGCATGCCAGAACACTTGACAAAAGTGTTTATAGGAACATTTGGAACAGTTTTGAATAGGTCTTTGTTCAACCGTGAGTTCAGAAGAATTCAATTCAGACATATATTTTAAACGGTATGTAAATGAAAATAAAAATTTAGAAAAATCAAAATCTTGTCAGTCAAGACGTGAAATGATGTGCCACAAAACATGGTGCATTGTGCAATATATTTCTTTGAAAGATAACTGACAGCCTTGTAATCAATTGCAAAAATATAGGTAGAAAAATAATAATTATGAATTACGAATATGTCAAAAATACTGTAGTTCCATCAATTAAGTTTAATATATAACATGCTGATTTGAAATTGTAACAAATTCTTGTTTTTCTACAATAAGCATGACAATTTTGACATTTTGTTTTGTTGTTAGGGGACAAAAAACACATGTAGAATTGTAGAAAAAAAAGTTTACATCTACATTATCTGTGTTATAATGAAAAATGCCTTTCTCTTTTTACAACTGTAAAAAAAAGTCTAACAACTATGAACAAACAACAGAGACCAAAATTCTTCATTGACAAGCATCAAAAGTGGTGAAAGAAATTAAATATAAAAAACATAAGTCACTGAGAAAGTCTAAAATTGCGTTGTTTTATTCACTTACAAGTTCTCGCTCTCCTGAGGCGACTTCATTTTGTCTGCCAACGGGATCATCTCGCGCCTCCTGAAACGTTTGAGAAACATCACGTGGTGTTAAATTAGGAAACAAATTAACCTCAACAAAGCCTCAAAAAGATTTATTATATATTTTAGTATCGTCTTACCATAGATCCACAGAGTGAAAGCGTCTAAAAATCAGCAGCTTACTACTAAACAGAACTCGTATTTCTGCAGCCGAGTCGTGCCTGACCACTTTTGCAATTCTGAAAGAAAACACAAGCGACATGTGAGAGAAAATATGTGAACTCGTCCGGCCAGTTAGTCTCACTCATTACGTTTGCATTCTGAAGTGTCGGGATCGTCATGGAGCGAATTATAACAGTTGAGAAACCAGTCCTAAATTAACATGCAACACCAAAACACCACGTCTTCAAAAACATCTCGGAATGTCTTCATGGTCGAATTATAAGAAGCATGTGAGGTTAATAGTCACATAACATACAATTCCAGGCCTCACAGTATGAAAAAACACAGAACGTTTCCGTAACTTTAGTATATAGTTTCGGATATTTGTTTTGAGAAGCAAACAATCAAACTTTCACTGTAGGTAGCCATCCCATATCCGATAACTTTTTTTATTTTTATTTTTTTATTCTTATTTAGAACCAAAGCTAACCTTTCCAGAATGTACCATATTGTTATGTGCGACAAGTAGTATTCAGACAAATGAGTCTAACCAAAGTTCCCAAAGTACAGGCTGAGCAGGTTACTGGCAGGTTATCTGTTTGACTCACAAACAGTCTGCGTCTTGTCTTCATTACTGTATCTACTACATCATGTTATTTACACATTTTTTTCATGCATATATTTTTTATTTACACTGTTGATGAAATGCAATTTGTATATTTCACTTGCATTTTATTGCCACCTTTCTTCAGTGTCTTTTGACACTTTGCACCTATGAGACTTGCACTTGTTTTGCACTTCTGGTTAGATGCTAACTGCATATTGTAGGTCAATAACAATACAGTTGAATCTAATCTAATCAAATCTAATCTAATCCATACTAATGAAGCTTTATCTTATTTAGCAGCCAGGATCTTATTTAATATTCACCTCTTTATTATTTAACATAAATAACTATAATGATAAAAAAAAAAAAAATACTTTGTTTTAGTTTTACCAATATGAAGAAACCAACCTGTCGCCCTCTAGTGGATATTTTTTCTGTAGAATAATACCATAAAATATCATCAACTAGCATGTAAGATTGCGTAGAATCTAGCATCAGGTTTAATGATATTTGAATAATTTTAAAGAGCTGTAGATGTGCAGTTTATTTCAAGTCTTTTGAAAATGTTTTTCCACAATCTGCACCAAAAGGTTTTTACACAAAAAGCTAATTCTTAGAATTAATTAACGCTTTAAGTTCAGTACTAAATGTATTCATCGAAATACCTGGCTAAATCACAAAGTGTATGTTTGACCTTACTGGGTTAACCATCAAACTGTACAATACTACCAAAAAAAAAAAAATAGAAGTAATGTTTATTTTCACTGATTGGGATATGTGTGTGTATATACACCGATCAGCCATAACATTATGACCACCTGCTTAATATTCTGTTGGTCCTTCTTTTGCTGCCCTGACCCAAGGAGGCATGGACTCCACAAGATCCCTGAAGGTGTGCTGTGGTATCTGTTACCAAGATGTTAGCAGCAGATCCTTCAGGTTCTGTAAGCTGCAAGGTGGGGCCTCCATGGATTGAACTTGTTTGTTCAGTACATCCCACACATGCTCGATTGGATTGAGATCTGGGGAATTTGGAGGCCAAGTCTACACCGCATTGTGCTCATCAAACCATTCCTGAACCATTTTTGCTTTGTGGCATGGCACATTATCAAGCTGAAAGAGGCCACAGCCATCAGGGAATACCATTTCCATGAAAAGGTGTACATGGTCTGCAACAATGATTCACTCAATGATTCAGTGAAACACCTCTGGCTTGCCTTCTTCCCATAGTGCATCCTGGTGCCATGTGTTTTCCTGGCAAGCGATGCACACTCACCCAGCCATCCATGTGATGTACAAGAAAACGTGATTCATCAGACTAGGCCACTTTCTTCCATTGCTGCGTGGTCCAGTTCTGATGCTCACACGCCCATCTGCTGCTATGCAGCCCCCTACACAAAACAAACTGCAATGCACTGTGTACCCTGACACCTTTCTATCACAACCAGCATTAACTTCTTCAGCAGTTTGAGCAACAGTAGCTCATCTGTTGGATCAGATCACACAGGCCAGCCTTCGCTCCCCACATGCATCAGTGAGCCTTAGCCGTCCATGACCCTGTCACTGTTTCACCACTGTTCCTTTCTTGGACCACTTATGATAGATACTGACCACTGCAGACCGGGAACACCCCACAAGAGCTGCTGTTTTAGAGATGTTCTGATCCAGTCATCTATCCATCACAATCTGGCCCTTCGTCAAACTCGCTCAAATCCTTACGCTTGTCCATTTTTCCTGCTTCTAACACATCAACTTTGAGGACATAATGTTGACTTGCTGCCTAATATATCCCACCCACTAACAGGTGCCATGATGAGATCGTCAGTGTCATTCACTTCACCTCTCAGTGCTCATAATGTTATGGCTGATCGGTGTATATAATCTCAGAAACACACTGTTTTGTTGTTCCAAGTCTCCTGCATTATGGAAATGTTACAGTAAAGCTTTCTTGGCTCTGTGAAAAACCTCTGTGTTTCTCAGTCAGGTGGATGGTATTAATTAAAAAAAAAAAAAAGAAAAAGAAAAACTGCTAAACTGTTTTAGACTGTTACATTCGCTTACACTTTCACTTTCTTTTATGAGAATAATCATTGGTGCCGTGTAAATGTTACTTACAATATGCTTAGTTAAATTTTCTAATATTTCCTAATATTGTATATGTTACCACAATGCTCTTGAGAAAATTTTAAAAGTTTCACTGTAGAATGTCTATTAGACAGAAGTGTCTGGAAACTTCTAGCCAGTTCTGTTGTTTCTTGTGAATGCTTGTATCTTGTATCTGAACCTTTTATCAGAGAGACTGATGCATGTTGATGATAAACCTTTATTACATATTACATGACATTTATGAAACCAAAAACAATAGTCATGGTAGTCTGAGCATCAGTGACTGGTTGAGCTGCACCAGCAACATTTTTTATTTGCTTGTTTGTTTTTCATCTTCTATAGAGCCGTGATTTAGCATTAGCTAGTATTTGCTTCCCAGTGATGAGGGAAGAGTTCATAACCATAGACTTCTCTTTACTGTAAACTTGGCAGGGCAGCATCACCTCCAGCTCCTTACCTCTAGGTTAAGGTCATCTGTTCTATTCAGTTTTTATTGTCTGCATGCATAGAACACCTTCAATCAGTCTACTAAAAAAACCTTCAGTCAAATCAGTGAACCACATTTATTAAGTTAACTTGGATTTATTATGATTTAAATGCCAATACCTGATCCTAAATCCATATTCTTTATTGAAATGCTCAGTGTTTGTTACAAAAAAAAACCCATAGGATAAAACTCAAAGACTCACCCTTTTACTGCTATTGTGGATGGTCTCTTTTCAAAAACAGTTTATGCCCAAATCTTGTTTCAGTGCATAGTCTCACTTGTAAACATGTATGTAAGACATCTAACTGTTGCCGTAATCATAAAGGCTGTTCCTAGGACCCTTATTTCACTTTATTTTGTTTGCGTCTATACTTCTACAACTGTATAATTTATATGGATTTATAATCCCACTATCTACTGTCACCCAGAAGGTGACGGGTTTCCCGTTTGGGGCTCGTTCATCTCAAGGTTCCTTCCTCATGTCATCTCACTGAGTTTTTTCTCCATGTCACAGTCACAACTGGCTTGCTCATTAAGGATCTGGATTTCTGTAAAGCTCCTTGGTTACTTGTTAAAAGCACTATACAAATTTCCATCTCTTTTAGAAGCATAAGCTTTGGTGTTCTTCACACAAACTTTACTCCATTTAAAGCCAGGATCTGTAAAAAAGTATTCAAAATAGTGCAATGTTGATCATTTGGAATTGGAATTCACATAGCCAGTTGAATTCAAGAAACATCAGGTATTCATAATTTTCTTAAACATGATGATGTCTGTTGGTATTCAGGTTTAACAGAGAACAAACAACCTTGCAGTTTGAAATAATAATAAAAAATACACTGTTTGGGATTGCAAATGAAAAAGAACAGTATCCATTATTGCACAAAGGAATTTTTAACATATTATGGCCAATTTTTTTCACCACCCGCGTAATGTTATATAAGCTCTAATTCGGATGGCGTGCATGTGATAAACTGAAAGCAAAAGTAAACTGAGGTGGGGAATTCCTCATCTCTGTTTATAAAAGGTTTGACTCCATGCATCGTTTTCTAAATAACCTTGGACGCTGTCTTACCTGGTAATACTTCTTCATTACCTGTGAGGTAAGAATGACGAGGTTTACATTATACAACAGAATATAAGCAAAACATAAAAAAAAAATAATATAATTGAATTTTCATGTCATAGGCTGGTAGTTTTACTGGTAGTGTGTCACGGGATGTATCTTAGTCCTTAAAATAAAATAAAAATAAATAGTGGAAAGAATCAATTTCTAAAACAGCAAATATATCTTTCAGAGAAACATGTTAGAAACATTCTGGTACCTATTCCAGATCACATGGTTAATCATAAATGATAAACAAAGACTGTAACAAAATACCACCTATTAATGCTAATTTTGACGTTTCAGGATCTTCGCACCTTAGATGATGTTTTACCTTTATTTGTGAGATGAGGTCTAAGGGTTAAGTGCTCACCTACAAAGAAAACAAAATTTCTCGTGGTTTTTTTGTATAGAGAACCTGCAACTTACTGGCTTTGTACAAAATGTTCTGTCTAGAACACTGACTTAACAAATATAGCTTCCAGAGTAACATTACATAATACATATGTCTAGAGAACACATAATTAAACAAGGGTTACTAAAGGAATATAAGACTATTTATGAGTCACACATACACACCTTGATAGCTAATAATAGCAAACAACAGACGCTTTTGATATATGCTGAATGTGATTAATCAAAAGTAAATAGACTGGGGAATTCCATTTGCTGATGACAAGGTTTGATAGGTTCCTACAAAAAGAACACAAGTAAATAGAAACCTGTAAATTAGTTACATACCATGAATATTTTGGTCATTTGCCACAAAATTAATCCTAATCCTAAACTAAAAACTGTCAGTATAGATTAATTTAATATTAATGATTAATTCAGGATCTTGACAGTACCCAAATACCTGTGATGATTAAATGTAATGTATTGTAGTGTTAAAAGAGCAACTTGTCATACCAGATGCTGATTTTATTTATTTATTTATTTATTTATTTATTTAATCATTTATTACAATTTACCTTATTTATATTTGTCATTATTTGAAATCATTGTACGCAAAGTTAGTTAAGAAATGATTCATCAGCAAGCTTTGTGCACTACTTCTTATCTCCACCCAAATATATGCTCTTATTTTTTTTTAAGTACAGAACAAAATGGAATATCATCTTGCTTGAATAACTGTGAAATTTTTATTTTCATAAGCTGTTTGTTGATTTTGACAGGATCTTGGCAGTTCTCGAATGACCTTAGTTGTCTTACCTTAAGATGTTTTACCTTCACTTGTGAGGTGAGTACGATGAGGTTTATGTTACAGTATGCTAATGGTTACTCCTTCAAAGAAAACATAATCTCTCATCGTTTCTCATAGAGGGAACCTGTGGCTTACTGGCTTTTGATGAGTTCTTACAAAAAGAACACAAGTACTTGATATAAGGAAGTAATTATTGCAGACCAGTATGCTAAGTTGGTTAAGACATTTTTCTTCAACAAGCTTTGTGCACTACTTCTTATCTCCACCCAATTATATGTTCTGTTTTTAAGCACAGGAAGAACAAAATGGACTTCTGAATATCAACTAGCATCTTGAAGTGTACTTTGGTCTATAATCCACAACTCAGGTTATGGCATCAACAAGTCTGTTGATATCAAGATTGCATAATCTTGTCAGATATGGCCAGTGGACTCAGAACGATGCTGTGGATTTGTTCACTGCCCTCGTGAAGGAATACAGTGTCAGGAGAGTAAAGACTGATTTCTACACATGGATGGCAAAAATACTTTACCAAGTGGAAATTCACAAGATCAGCAAGTCAGATTTGAAGATTGAACCAAGCCAGAATGTGGATGGCATTGAAGTTAGAATTAATGCTCTCGCTAGCAAAACAAAGGAGAAAAGCCTTAAACAAATCCTTGATGAAATTCGAGCAGAAGGAAACACTGATCAGAGTATTTTATGTCAAGTTGAAAACATTGTGTCGTACGTGTCCTCATCACCACCATGTCCTGTTTCAAACAACCCGTCAGATTTAAAGGAGAAGTTAGTGATGCTATGTAAAGCAGTAAACGATACTAAAAGATGGAAACCAAGGCTGACTCAGATGGTGAGCTGGTGCATCATGGCTCTTTCTGATTCCAGCCAGTTAATCCAGGTTGGCACAGGAGAAGGAAAGTCATGTATAGTAGCCATGTTTGCTGCATATCTTGCCTTGAATGGACAAAATGTTGACATTATCTCAAGTTCCCCTGTGCTTGCAGAGAGAGATGCTAAGGAATGGTGTTCATTTTATGAAAGACTGGGACTCACTGTAGATTTCAATACAAATAAATTAAAAGTTCAAGACTTGAGAAAGTGTTATGCATGTCAAGTGGTCTACGGCACAACTCAGGATTTTGCAGGAGACTGGTTAAGACAGAGGTTCCAAAGAGAAAATGTGAGACCTGGAAGAAAGTTTCAAAGTGTCATAGTAGATGAGGTGGACTCGCTCATGTTGGACAAAGGTCTAGAGATTGTATACTTAAACAGCGAGATGCCTGTCATGGAGTCTTTAAATGTAATTTTAGCTAAGATTTGGTTTGTTGTCAACCAGAATGAAGGTCTGAATGTAGAGAAGACACTAGATCTCATTCGCTCCTCACTAATGGAAGACGATTCAGACTTACTGCCATCATACAGATATTCAGATATCTTCACAGATACATTAAAGCTGGAGTGCAGTGAAAGCCACATCCCAGGTTTTCTAGAGCACATAAATGGGAGGCTAAAAATATGGATTGAAAATGCATTTCTTGCCAAAAAGATGATTTTAGGGCATGAATACATTCTGCATGAGGGTGGTGTCATTCCTGTAGATTACAGATCTACAGGAGTTGTGCAAAATAACATGAAATGGGGAGACGGACTTCAGCAATTCCTTGAAATGAAGCACCAAGCCAAGCTGTCAAATATGTGCATTATAACAAATTTCAAGTCCAATGTAAGTTTATTCAGAAGCTATGAACGGATTTTTGGGCTCACAGGAACTTTGGGAAACCGAAGCGAACTTGATTTGCTGCAGAACCTGTACCCTGGCATTAAAACATGCAAAATCCCACCATTCAAACGAAGGAAACTTTACGAGAAAGACGGCATTGTTAGTATTGATGAAGATGGGTGGTTACAAACAATCTGTAAGGTTGTTAATAAGAAAGTAAATTCCACAGCCTACCGAGATTCAAGAGCAGTCTTGGTCATCTGTGAAACTATTAAACGAGCACAAACTGTCCATGATGCACTCTCAAAAACCATTCTAACAGACAAATTGAAACTGTACACAAATAACAATATGGACAATTCAAAGGTTACAGGTGAAAAGGTCACAGAAGGTTGTGTCATTGTTGCAACCAATCTGGCTGGTCGTGGGACTGACCTCAAAGTCTGTAACAACGTAAATGTTTCAGGGGGTCTGTTTGTGGTGCAGACTTTCTTGCCCCTTAATATCCGTGTTGAGCAACAAGCCTTTGGTCGAACTGCACGAGAAGGAAACCCTGGTTCTGCCCAGCTCATTATGTGTTCTACTCACTTCTCTGAGTCAGTCAAACTCATGATGGCATTACAGTCACCTCTCAGGTTACTTACCCTTCTGAGGCATCTAACAGACACTATAGCTGTGTCAGGATCCTCTGAAAAGAAGTTTGAATATACCCTTATAATTTGTCAGAAAGACCCCAATGAAAAGAACTGTGAGGCCATGGTGAAAGAACTTAGAAAATTGTTAAATATTGAAAAGCCAAGTGATTTAACTAACATGGAAATGGAAAAACAGTCTAGAGATTTAATTGTGCAAACAAGACTGTCACATATTCTTGAAGATGACATACCAAAAATCACCAAAAAGGAGGACCTCTTTTCTGACTATCTTGACATGTTGGACACCATTTACGAACAGCCTCAGAGAGGCAACCATGAAGATATTGTGTCTTCCCTTCATGAGTGCTGGGGTATGTGGCTTCTGATGAAGTTCAATGAGAATGAATCGACTGAAACATTAAGAAAGCAGTTACAGAAAGACTTGCAATGTGCAAAGAAAAAACTGGATTGTAAACAGTCCCCTTCTTCTATGATCTACCATTACGTAAGAACTGGCAACACACTCCGCAACAAAGGATCCATTGCAGACAGCATTGAGATGTACACAAGAGCCATTGAAAACAATCCTTGCTGGCCTGCTATTGCTTTGTACAATCGTGCATTGTCCATTCTGTCTAAGAAAAATAGTGGCCATATTGCTCAAGCATTGGCAGATCTGAAAAAAGCTGAGGAGGCAGTAGACTCCTACATGAGAAAGTTGACATTGACTTTGATCTTTGTGAAAAGCTCCAGCAAAGATCCCAGTTTGTCTTCTGACAAGTCACTTACCAAGCAATTTACAGCCAAGCAAATGGTACAACATCTATTCAAAAACAATATCCAGCAAGCAATAAATGTGTTGCAGATAGCTGAAAGTAAAGGTTATGATGTACAGATAACAGAGTACCCAGTGGCATTGCTGACGCTGGACCCTGTGCTTTTTAGATCAAATGAATTTACTGAGGTTATCCGATTGGTTGTCGCCCTATCCAAGGTGTCCCATGCCTTGTTGTCAGAGTCTTCTAGGATTGGCTCAAGTATAGAAAATAGACTGACTGAAGGAGTTACCGAGCTGGACCGAGAGATAATTCATCTCCACTCATTGGGACTAGACACCCTCTTCTCAGTACGAACTGTGTTTTCTTTTTTTAAACGTTTGAGTAAAATATTCAGTTAAAGGCTCAGCTAAACTGTTTGACAAACATTTTCAGCACATACCTTTTTGGCAACCAGTGGGGACGAAGTATACTGACGTGCTGAATTAGAAAGACATTTAGACATTTATTTAAATATGTTTTTAAAATCATCTTTGTAACTACTGTGATTAAATCAAATTGCCAGACATTGGTGGCAGAAGTAACAGTACTCCTTGCTTAAGCCAATACATATAAATAAATAAATAAATAAATAAATAAATAAATACATACATACATACATACATACATACATACATACATACATACATACATACAAGCTCCAATTGTCACTCCTACATTTGATTGATGGGAATATGATGATTTTACTGATGATCATACCTGTAACATGCTTCAAGGGTCTATTCATGACCCTATTTTATATTCTTTCTAGTTTTAATTTCTTTGTTGTTTCCATTTGATGGCAACAGATTAGAAGATTTTTAGACAAATCCTGCTGTATGGGGCCACTTTAACTTCATAGCTCCAGAGTCACAGGTTTAATCCAGCTCAGGTTATAGTCTGTGTAGAGTTTCCACATGTTCTCTAGTTTCCTCTCACTGCTAAACTGCCCCCAAGTGTGTGTGCATGGTACCCCGCAATGGACTGGTGTTCTGTCTGGTGTGAACTCTCCCACCTTCACCCAAGCGTCATAACCCAGACCAGGATAAAGCTGTTACTGAAGATGATTAATGAAATCTGTCCTTTTGTGACATGAAGAAGGCTATTTACTTGTCTGTGTCAATGTGTATGGATTATTGCAGTATACATTTTTTTGTTTTACTTCCATTTGTCATTGTGTTCTGGAGCGCAAATTAATATAGAACACACCACCTTGTTTTCTTGGGTTTCATTGGGCACTTTTACATAACATGTTAAAACCCATTCATAATCTCTCATTTTTATGATTGTAACTTTGGATATCTTGATTTTTTATTAAGTAGTGTGGAGAACTTTGTTACTAAGTAGTTAATTACTTTGTGTTTTACCTCAGACTAGTACCTTTGCTCTTGCTTTATGAAGTGACCAATGATATGATCATATGACTTATTGATCATCTACATGTCTTATTGTTATAGTTTATTACAAGTCGTTTTTGATTCACCATTTAGACCTGTTTGTCTAGTATTAGTAACACTCCTGAGTACCGGCATAATAGTCCTTTGTGTCTCTCTTTGTGAATCACTGGGTATACGTTACTCTGGTACGACTGCAACAGTGACTTTTTAAGTTTTAAGTTGTAATGAATGGAATTTGATCATTCTTTTGTACATTTTGCGTTGTTCCTCACTGTATCTGGAACTCTACCTATTGTACTCACTGTCTATTTATAATAAATTGTCGTAGAAAACCTGTCTTTGATGTCCCACACCCCATTTTCACAGAGAACAACCCACAGGTCCTCTATCTGATTTTACACAATATACCTTCAGCCCTTATGCTGCTAAAACAGCACACAGGGAGATAAATTTAAATTTAATATTTATATTCTGAATGTATACATTCCTGTAAAGCTGCTTTCGACAATGTCCAAGTGTATAAATAAAATTGAATTGAATTTCATTAGTCAAAAAGGATATTACATTGATATTACTATATAAAAAAAAGATTAAGTATTATTCAAAGAAAAAGCTTTAAAAAGAAAAGAAATTCCATGGTGTATTGACATCGGAAAAGGAAACTAATCCACATGGAAATTTAAAAGTCAGAGCAAGACAGCATGGTTTACTTCCTTTTTATTAATACCTTGTTTCGGTTGTTCATAGTATTACACAGAATTAGCCACACAAGAAACTTGGATTGTATGTTGATATATTTTTGTTAATAATGTTAATTCCCCCTTTTTACATTCTAATGCTAAAAAAGGTTACAGAAGAACTAGCACACTGATGTCTAACCTGTGAGAACAGTGAGACAGTAACCTAATTACAACAGAAAAAACAGGGAGGATTGAACATTTAAAAGGGTATCAACGGTAGGTAGGGGGAAATAAGTGAAATAAAAACAAAATATAACGTGGAAGAACAATAACACAGCTCCGGCTCAGACACTGACGCTTCCTTTTTTTTTTTTCTCCCCTTTTTAACCACCCCAGAGTAAACTATATCAGACATTTCCCTTTTCTATTTTTGGTAAAGCCTTTATCCAGCAATGCAAATGCACTCGATCTGTATTAAACACCTTTACCTGTATTCCTCTATTAGCAATTTACTCAACACCACCATGTGCCGTTTCTATACATTTCAGCAACTAATGTTCTTCTGCTCCAACTTTCAACACTAAATCAAAAAAAGACTCAACACAAACTCCAACCTTTGTGTTTCGATACTGTTTTTGACTTTCCCCTCACCATTCAAAAGTGGTGGGACACCACCACTGACCATTTGCAGCACAAGCGGAAAACAAGGGCGTAACAGTGGCTTTCTTTACTATTACATTAAAAAAAATGTTTGAAATCAACAATTAAAAACATCCTTTTTTGGACCTCCATTTAACAAACATCACTCAAGATGTTTCATCACTCAAAAAATATCTTAAATATTGTAATATTTGGTGTGCTCCACATTCCTGGTGCTAATTTGTTGGCGAGTGTTTTTTGTATTGTGTCCCATGCTGACATCGCAGGAGGACATTGCTAGCAATAGTGTTCAATAAGAGAACAGATTCAACACCAACAAGTCCTTAAGATTAGAATTTTCTCAAGGCAAATGCTGAGGAATTAATGATGTCGCCAAAGATGTGCTAAAAACAGTACTGGAAACAAGGCCTCAAGTTTTAGTGGGATTTGGCTGCATATGACAAGTACACAAATGTAGCCTATCAAATACACGACAGGATTCTGTGTCATTTCAACAATAAATTGTCTGACGATTTGTTTTTTTTAGGGCAGTGCTGTGCTGATTATCACGGTTCCTACAACACAAAGTGTTGCAAATGGGGAAAAAAACAAAACAAAACAAAAAAAAAAACAGTGCTGGTCTGATTTGTATTGGCTTGTGATTTGTCTCTCTGGATAAAGATATGGCTAGGTTTGTTTGTAGTGGGTAAACTTTAGCTTCCTCTGAACCTTTAGAGGCTTTTAGGAAGGAGCTAGTTAATTAGTATACTGTTGTAAGACTGAAGTTTGATTACTTTTCAGATCCAAAATTGGTGTGTAGAAAAGCTGTCCATGCACACAATGACAACACACAACAGAGGTTTTTACTTGGCTGAGGAATAGCTTGAAAAGATTAGCAGTTCTGATTCAGTTCGGCATCATTTGATGCTCTGTATTAGTAGTAACAGTCTGGTGGCAGTGGATTTGCTGGCAGATCTTCGCTATCGAAATCATCATTGTTTTTTGGAGCTATTATTCATTCATGAGACATAACTTGGCTGAACAAAGCCTATATTGAATGTTTTCCAACATTTCATTTGAGAAACTGTACCTTTGTCCTAAATTCTAAAATATATATAACTACATTCTAACAAGGTTAGTGCCTTAACTACTTTATAACATCAATTATTGTAAGATCATTTATTCCAAAAATTCCAATGTTCATGTTGGCCCTTATTCATAAAAGCTGCAACCAGTCAAAACTGATAGTAATATAAGCACACAAAATGGACAAGGCCTAAGTTCCTAAGTTTCCTTATTCGTCAGTTTCATCTTTGGCGTATTTGTACGAAACTCATGTCTGAAAATGAGCAGAATTTTTTTACAACCTGAAAAATGCCTGCTTTGCATTTAAATAAGGAAAGATTGATTCTATTATCAATTATATGACTCAAAGTTGTCAGTAGGAAAATACAGGTAATGGGGCTTAGCATCGACTTTGCGAATGGAAATGTAATTCACTGCGCCAGACGCTGATCTTTTTCAGCTCATTAGACCTTCATTTGTGTAACAGTAATGCATTTGTGGACAGGAGGCAGAATAAAACATTGACCTGGATGTGTGGATGCGTCTTAGAAACGCATGCACTGGCTAATTAAAAAAAACTTTCAAATTTCTTTATTATAATAATTTTATATCACTTGATTATTGCAAATAACTGCTCTCAGATTATATTATATTATATATATATACACACACTGAGCTTTAAAAAAAACCTGAATTTAGTTCAATCTTAACTGCTTGAAACTGAATTAAAACCTAATTTTTAAACAGATTCCCTTCACCAATTGTGGACGAGATTGGAAAAGCAGGTCTTGCAGTTGATTCATCTATTGAATTCAAATCACAATTCATGAGATGGATTCATGAATCAGATACAGATTTGTTCCTATGTCTATCCATGTGCGCTTGACTTCATGCAACTTTGCTGAATAAGGGCCATTGTTGTTTTCTCTGGAATTGGAAGTGCATCGAGGCATGTGTTAGGCAGTATAAGTGCAGTTAGGCTTCAGCTTATTGTGCTGCTGGATGTAGATCCCACATCAGCTTAAACAAGTTGTTACTTGAATGAATTTAGTCAAACACTCAGCGTTTGGGATACAACCACACTGACGAAATAAAAAAAAAGAAGGAAAAAGATAGCAGAAGCTTAACACGTCACCGGTTTTGTCTGTTTATACCATGCAGTTTGGAGCAGTCAAACATCCTAATGTCTTAATCTTTCATTTCAACACCCAGGTTCCCATATTTACCATTTCCCCACTTATTTTCGTTTTCAAATAAGTCAAATGGAAGACATGAGCTGGCTGACACCGAAAGACATTGGTATTTATCCAACACCTGTTGCCATGGCCCTATAGGAGAGTCACATGACTATTACAAATAAATTCATTAAAAAAAACCCCACTCCAAACACACCAAATAGTATAGCAAAAGAATTCAACAGACATATGATGAGTATTGCTACTCTATTGTGTTTTTTTTTCCTCTATTGTTCAACATGTAATTAAGTGAATTGTTGTTGTTTTTTTTTAATTACATTGTCATTACTTTTTTAGATAATTATCATTAATATTCTATATTAGAAGTATTACTATTGGTTATCACTACATCTTGGGTCTCTCTACAGGCCCCTACCTGCACCACAGATGTTAAGCTGACAGAGGGATGGAGAGATGGATTGTTGTTTGTTTGTTTGTTTGTTTCCCTCTCTCCCCATGTCACTTGTTTTCAGCTCACTTTCCTTAAGAATCTCTCACTTCCCCAAGTATGGGATGAGCGAATTATACACGAGAATGAGATTTAGTTTGGTAAGAGGAGTATCTCTCTCTCTCTTTCTCTCTCTTCCTTTCTTGCTTTACACTTTGATGAATGGATATGACTGATTGCTATGACCCTCTCAATAGTAGTGGCTTTCCACTTATCCATCTACCCATCCATCCATCCACCTCTCTCTCTCTCTCTCTCTATCTGGTTCTCTTTCTCTTGCTGTTCAGCAGGACACCTCCATTGTGTTGGAGGGGCTTGAGGGCATGTTTCCACCTACAGAGCCCTGGGAGAGAGTGCGCGATCGTGAGCGAGAGCCCTCCAGGGAGTAGGATGAAGAGAGAGAGGTGGTGCGTGAGCGGGACAGACGGGTCATGCAGGAGGATGCCACTGATGAGAAAGAGAAAGAGAAAATATATTAGATAGAAGAGCTTTTTGGCCATCCAGGTCCTGTGTAATAATATTACAGAGTCTGTGATCTTATGCAGAAAGTATGATTAAGCCCATCTACTCTCCAGGACGTTTGATCAACCCTGCCCACTCTCACAGAAAGTTTGATCAACCCCACCCACTCTCACAGAAAGATTGACCAATCCCACCCACTCTCACAGAAAGTGTGACTAACCCCTTCCCACTCGTACAGAAAGTTTGACCATCCCTGCCCACTCACAAAGAAAGTTTGACCAACCCCACCCACACTCACACAAAGTTTGATCAACCCCACCCATTCACAAAGAAAGTTTAACAAACCCCACCCACTCACACAAAGTTTGATCAACCCCACCCATTCACAAAGAAAGTTTAACAAACCCCACCCACTCACACAAAGTTTGACCAACCCCACCCACACAGTTTGACTAACCCCACCCACTCACACAGAAAGCTTGACTAACCCCGCCCACTCCCACAGAAAGCTTGATTAACCACGCCCACTCACACAGAAAGCTTGATCAACCCCACCCTCTCTCACAGAAAGTTCGACCAACCACACCCACTCTTAAAGAAGGTGTAATTGATCTCACACACACACGATAAAAATTGAAACTATTCTATTCTATTCTATATTAACCAATTATATAAACAAACAAGAAGTGGAGTTACTGTTACTACCCCAAGTTGACTATTTTCCTATAACAGTATACACTGAATTATTAATGCAACTCCTCTTATAAGTCAGATAAATTTTATCATCATAATTGTAAACTACTCACTGTATCCCATTCCCTGGATGAAGTACTTGAATGCTTCAGTCAGCTTGCTGGGCTGCAGAGACACAATCAAGAATAATGAAACAAAATCGTCTGCATTCTAATTCTCTTGATGATTCGTTAGGTTAATGATGTGAATGATGTTTAATTTAAAAAAAAGTTAATTACCTGGGTGAGTTGTGGCATCCCGCCAGCATCAGCCATCTAACAGAGAGCCCAAAGAAAACAATTTAATATTCTTAAGAACAAGTTTAGTTGCCAGATCAGAAATAAATGCGTAAGGTTACTTGGAGAAAAAGTAAGTACAAAATTAATGCCACCTTTAGGAATGAGGTTGTTGTTGGGTCCAGTTTGCTGTTGCACTCCACCTGAAACACAAAATATCTCTGACTCGGTCACTAGACTCAATGTAGAGCGATTTGAGATGGTGAAAGAATCGAATCAAGTAAATAATCTCTGGTGTGATCTTGAACGTTTTTACATTCGAGTAGAATACATGAAGATTAGTTTTGGTGATTAGAAGGTTGTTTGCTTCTCACTGTAGCTCTGGATGCAGACAATGAAGACAAGGCGAGCTGCTTATGTGACTTTATGCGACTAGAGTCACCTTGCCTACTGAAGATGTTGATGTCCCAAAAAATAGCTAAATTTATTTCAATTTATATTGAAACACTGGGATACTGACGTAATGAAATGTTTCTAATTCAACATACTGAAGAGAGTAACTGAATTAAAATTTTGAAAATGTATATTTAATGGAAGTCTGAGGCAGCCGACCGGTCACTAAGGACATTTGTAGCCTTAAAAGTAAAAAAATAAAACTGCGGTGTTAGAATTAGGATAAAATATATATGAAACTATGTATAGGGTATAGCGTACATACAGTGGAGTGAATACTTTAGTGTGAGGTTTGTAGTATTTTCATATTTACTTTAATTCACATTGATTCAAAACCAGAAGTGTTCAATCTTATCTGCAAAGGATCAGTGTGGGTGCAGGTTTTGATTCCAATCAAGCAGGAGATCAGATCTCACGCAGGTGTGGCTTCTGCTTGGTTGGAATAAAAACCTGCGACCCTTTGTGGATAAGTTCGGACACACCTGCTCTAGACACAGGTAACGCAAGTTCTTGCGAGAATGTCTGGAAGGTTAAATTTACAGCTTAATATACAAACAATCTGAAGAATGTTTGAAAGCCTCCAAAAGAAGAAGAAGAAGAAGAAAAAAGACTTTAATTATAAGCTTAAAGTGATTTTCTTTTCTTTCAAAGTGCTTTTCTTTTTGACAAAAGTTCTAGTCGGTGATAATCACATATACAATACATATGTAGCAGACAGAGATAAGGTTGAAAGAAAAGGCTAATATACGCAACAAAAATGACAGATCTAATTAAAATTACATTGAATTTGTTCTAGATTGTATGTGGACTTACTGCAGCTTCTTCGTATGGAGCCTGATCCCCTACAACCAGCATGACGGGACATCTGATAAGACGGAGGGAAAGACAGCAAACGTCAAATACATGCAATTGGCTGAACCCTGTAAATAATATTATTATATCAACTCACTTAAGAGTGTTGCTGCGATCGATGTTCAGATCCCTGCGGCTGAAATACAGAAAAACAACTTTTAAGACTGAACGAGGGAAAATAAAGAGAGACAGGTGGAAATAGAGGAAGAGGAATAATGAAAGAGAGCGTACTTGTTGTAGCTCTTCCAGAAGAGGTCGATGTTCGTCAGGTTGGAGGATGCAGAGATCCTCCCTCTGTGTGCCTGGACGAGCTCAGTGTTGGCCGAAGTTTCCTCCTGCGCGTGCACAAACACACACACAGTCATTTAACAATTATGAATTTGGATAGATTATTACACACAACCACACACATGCATACACACACACACCTGACTGAAGAGGTGACCAAGGATCTGGTCAGCAATCGAGGAAGTCAGTGTGCTGAGCTGGAATGAAACACACACACACACACACAGAGAGAGAGAGAGAGAGAGAGAGAGAGAGGAAAATGACAAAACTGAATATAAACAAAATTCTTCCAACACACCCAAAATAAGAAAATCAGAGTTTGGTATTGTACCAATCATATGAGAGAAGGAAAAACGCACCTTTTGGGCAGCCCAGTCCATCCAGCCACGAGCGTTCGGGTCAATATTTATCAGAACGAGACCTTCCACAGAGTCTGGATTTTTAAGCTGAGAGACAGAGAGAGAAAGAGAGAGAGAATGAATATTGAAATTAATGCCAGACATTGTATCATAATCTTAGACTAAAGTGGCATATCTATCTATCCATCCATCCATCTATAGTAGTAAAACTGTGTGAGGTTTCCGTTACTAAATTAATATTGCTGAGTGAAATAATAAAACTGATTTTTAATGGCGGTAATGTGATTCCTGAAAACTGATCTCTACTCCTGTTTTCATTTTGGTCATTTGTCATTTTGGATGCAAAAATCTTGTGTGACTAAGAAAGACAACACAGAGACAGAGAAAGGCTTACTGTGAACTTTGAAAGGACATACGCCCCTGCTCCAACTCCGACTCCGATCACAGTACGGAAACTACACCGGTGGACACACACAGTGTAATAGTTAGAAATACTGAATACGGCAGTTGGATCCAGGAGACAGAAATACAAGTAAATCCAATAAAATATGCAAAAGTAGAAACTGAATACTGAAAAAGCTCTAGGCTTTCGGGTTTTGTAATAATAAGCAGGAAAACCTTTTCATTTAAAAGATTGCTAGAATGAAGGCGGTGGTTAACAATCAAAGCAAACAACTTCTAGGCATCAAGCACTATATGAAATTAATTGCTATTCTTTACAGTTATATGCTCCGTCTGCATATGGTCACTTTGGTCATTTGTAATGGAAAAGCAAGCAACTCATAGTTTTAACAGAAAGGAAGCCTTGTTTATTTGAGATTTATTACATTTGAGACTGCTCTTCCTGAAAAATAAACAAACTGCACTTGAAGCATTTCTCTAGCTGCAGTTTACATTTATAATCCACTATGTCTGCCTTTTTTTTTTTTGTTGTTTTAATTTATTTGTTTATTCATGTGACCTCAAATGCCTTCTGGCCATGTCCTGTCATTGACGTCTTATTTGCTCAATCAGTCTTCCTTTTCAAGTAGAGAAAATATGAGGTGTGGCTGGAATGCCAACCTTAAACCCGAACTCAAACACAACCTCAACCCCAAACACACACACATACATACACACCCCAAAGCAAAGCAAAGGTAAAGTAAGGTTAGTGCTTGGAAGGTTCATACTGACAGTTACCAAAAATTAAAATCAATTTAAATAAATAAATTAATAAATAAATAAATAAATATTTTTTTTTAAGTCATGGCAGGAAAAAAATATTTTCTTCCAGATTTTTTTTATTTTGACTGTTCAACTCACTTGAAGAACTGTACGACCGATGGGATCATTTCTGCGAGCTGATCCATGGAGACATAATGATACCTAGGAAGAAGAGGATATGCAGTGATGGTATGCTAATATTGCTGGTACATTTCAGTAAGTTAATTGGTAACAGTTACAGGCTATGCTATGTCGGTATATACTGAATAATGAGGTCACTGCGGGCTACTGTGGCCCCAGTAGCTTCTAAAAAAAAAGTCTGGAGAGAATGAGTCTGAATCGTGATGGGTCGCAATTTAGTTTTAATTAAGGACAAAAACAACTAGGGAGAGTGTATTAGTATTAGTCTATGCTAACACATACACAAAAAAACCACCCACCAATCCAACCACCCTCCCACGCCTAGTTTACCCAGTAGGATAGGGTGGAGCTCCCTCCTCTTGTCCTGGGGCGTCTACGTGAACCACTGTGAAGTTCTTCACAATCTCCTGCATCTCCTCAAACTTGAAGAGACTAGAGAAGCAGCTCTTACCTAAGAGGAATACGGAGTGAGATTAACTCGCTAAACATATCCACACTGTTAGAAGAGTTCAGCACTACCGCCAATTCTGTTCCTTTTGCATAGCCAATTCACCTACAGGCATATTTATTGGAGTTTGGAGGGAACTGTAGGGAACAGGGAACAGACAGAGGGAGAACATGAAGAACTCCAAATAGTAACTCAAGCTCAGATTTGATCCAGAACCCTGGTGCTTCGAGTTAGATATAACATTTTTAATGCCATGTGAAGATCCCCCATATGCTCCTGCTATCCCTAATACAGAGACTGCTAGGTAGACAAAGGGAGATGCAAGCAGGATCTCAGCATTTGAGTCTTGATTCACACTGCATTGTAATTTGTTTAACACAAGCCAAATGTGTCAAGATATAAGCAATAATTTGTTCCTTACTAGTTTAAAACACACAATCAAAAGGCTGACCTTTTAAGTTAATCTTTTAGAGTCCAGGCATACCTCATATATGTGCATACAAGAGTGTGTGTGTGTGTGTGTGTGTGAGTGAGAGAGAGAGAGAGAGAGAGAGAGAGAGAGAGAGAGATGGACCAACAGACAGACTCAGACTGTAGACTCACTGTCCATTCCCACATCATGAAGGGTCAGTATAGCTGGCCGACGGGTGCTTCCTGTGCCGTGCAGCGTCACATGAATCAAACCATGTGGGGTCTCAATATTGTACTCCTAAACCACACACACACACACACAATTAAAAATACACAGTAAAAGTTAACCGTATTCTGTAATTATCCTCTCAGTATCTCTATAAATTGCCTCATATCAACTTCTTACCTGACCACGATCCAACAATATTCTGGCTGCGATCTCAGCCTCCTGCACAGCAACAGAGGAACACTAAAGTTTATGCGTTTTTTTTTACTTTTATTTATTTATTTTTTTAAAGTGCAACAGATTTTTCATTTTTTTTATTATATTCATTTTTAATTTTAATTATAAATACCAAATACACTACGTGAATATAAAGAAGGGTATTTAACTCAAATTTGTAAAAGTCTGGCTATATAAAGTTTCTTGCTACAAAGATCAGAGATCTGACTTAACCTTTAATAATTAGTTTATGGCTAGTGGGGCTTCACGTTATTTTTATCATCGGATTTGTAATCAAACCAGGGTTAGGGTGAATAAATAATTTACAAAATAATGATTATATAATACAAAAAAAAATAAAATATATATTAAAATAAAAAAAAATAACAATATCAATATCAGATACTGTAAAAAAAGAAATATTAAAAAACAATATTAATTTTTAAAAAACAAAAACTTACCTCTATCTGACCAAGTAATTTTTTTTTTTTAATAAAGGCATAAGCAAAAAGAATAAATTTCCTACAAAAGCTGAGCTGGTTCAGCTAGAATCCCGCAACTGTGTACAATATTTTCTTTTCATATGGTGATTAATTTTGCTAAAGTTAATTTTTAAGTACCAGCGTTTCTCCCTGTTGTTGTCATCATGCTAATGAATACCACATATGGCTGGTTAAGTGGAAAATGCACCTGCCTTCACATTCGAAAAGGAATGAATCATTTTTCATCCTATCTCCCTTGAGAGAGACTTGCATACCCTTTTGCATTGCTGTAATTTTGTCAGTATTTGTGGTTAATGACAGAGGATTGTTGATTATTTCTGAAAAAGAGAGCGGTACATAACCCGAAGTCTTTGAGAACTAATTTACTAATCTAATAAGAACTGTTTTGTTCCAAGAAAGAAGAAAGCAGCATGGCAGTACACTGTTTGCACACATTCATCTACAGTTGTGTTCGTGTACTTAATTCTTATGTATATAAGATATATATATCTTAGAGTTTATATATATATAAAATGCCATGAAGAGAAGGCTCTTACAGGGTGCACAGTAAACACATACCTCTCTACGCACCCGTCTTTAAACATTCTGTATACACTGCTATATATTTGCTAAATGTGCAGGTTTTTCCAAACCAGCACTGAAGCATTAAAGAAAAGCAAAAAATCTGCATAAAAACGACCGCAATGAAACATATAGTGTTCGTGCATAAATATATCAAAATGTGTGTGTGGTTTGTATTTGAATTTATTTTATTACTAAAGACTGCAGCAGCAATTCTGTACTCTATGACTTCCTATTCTTTACCAGCAGGTGGCTCCAGAAAACCCTGCCCATATATTGTTCACATACACATACATAATCTTTCTGCACCCTGAATAATTCTCCCACATAAAGCACAGGAAGTGCCTTGTATGGAAGCTGAGCTCTTGATGCCACCACTTGGTGTTAATGTAATCATTCGTGCCTGCAAAATCCACAGCATGAATTGAAGCGGAGAGATGACGCAGAACAAAAGCTCGCGTGGAAATATCTGCTGTGACATCAATATCCCTGGTCTAAAGCAGTGTCTGTTTTAACTCCTGATTTAAATAGTGCAAATAAAGAAGGTGGAAGTTTCCAATAAGTAGATCCCGAAATATTTATCACACAACCTTCATTCGCTGTTAATCTTTGCAGTGATTTAGGGAATGGAAGCCATTGTTTTTCTTTGTGTGTGTGTGTGTGTGTGTTTATATGACTGACCTTCACGCTGTCGGTTTGACCTGTAAGTAAAGGCTTGTCCTCCATGATGGCAATCTCTTGCATTTCGGTCGTCATTATAAGTCCTCCCTGTGTCCTATTCAAAAAGAAGAAAAAGAAGAAGAAAAGCAATTAGTAAACGCCACACACACACACACACACACACATCTTTTTCACAGTCCACTGATTTAATTATGAATAAATGCATAGACCTAAATCTAACTCTAAACCTTTTAATTATGAATAAATGCATAGACGTAAATCTAACTGTAAACCTTTTTTTAGCTCGTTGACCAAGCAAATATCACTTCAGAGATTTCTATCCTTGTGGGGGGTATTTGGTTTTAGAAAACCATGACACACTCCGATTCCCCAGATGCTCACAGGGACTTGCATAATCAGTCACTGGTATTGAATCAGCTTTTATTTTTTTAATTAGAACTTAGGGGGAGAGTTAATAAGCATTAAGCCAGAGAGAGCGCCCAGAGAAATGAGGACAGCAGTCATGGCATTATGCAACCTTAATCAGAATCCTCAATGATTGAATTTTTTTACTTAATAAAACGTGCTGATTTATCGTGGGTGACCTTTCCAAGCAGGCTGATGTCATTTAACCATAAAATAAGCACACATGTTCTGAACGGAGAAAAGGGTCAGGCAAACGGCCTGACATGACATTAGTAAAGTGTGTGTGTGTTGCAATGGTGGTTGCCTCAGGGAGCCTCTGTATCTCTGCAGAACAAATGGTACCGATTACCACAGTATCGCTTTCTCTCTCTCTCTCTCTCTCTCTCTCTCTCTGTCTGTCTCTCTGACCTTCCACTTTTTCTTCCTGCTCTGTTGCTTTATGTCCAACCAGGATGCGAAATAAATAAATTAATGAATGAATAAATGAATGAACGAATGAATACCCCAAAGCATGGTGCGTATACATCTGCTGCATGTTAAACAGATTATCCTGACAATGTAATTTCCCATAAGAGCTGTAAAAGCATTGCCAAAGCAGCAAGGCAATGATCCTTCCAATACTGTTTACTGCCTTAACGTTACAAATATCATGATATCCTGATATTCAGTCACAATACTGCAGAGTCACACTTGTGTGCTCGTGAATTTCAAAGGTGGTGGCCACCAGGTGGAGCTAAAGGTCATGCGGTGATATCCGTCTACGTTACCGTGACCTTAAAGACTCAGGTGGGCATTGAATAACAAAAAACCAACTTAGCATGAGGCTCATTATCAGATTCAGCCCAGAGGTGTGTTGAAGCTGCTATGGCTGCCAACTGTGAGTCAAAGTTGTTTAACCTGCATGATGTTTTTGAGCCATTGAACATTATTACTATTATTATTATTATTATTATTACCCGCATCATCACCAATACAAGCACAGACGTACATCATAGCATGTTTTTTTTTTCACTATTTAGACACGAGACCAAAAATCTTCAGCAATTTTCTATTGTGTTACACTACTAGAAAACACAACTCACTCATATCAAACCTGTTATATTTATTATCGAGCTTCTACAGCTATTAGTTATTATTATACCATTTTAACTGAATGGGTATGGTTGAAAATTTAATCATTTTACAAAGAAGGCGTCCTATAAATAATATAAATACGGTCATCATGGGCCTCAAGGATTCTTGATTGATGGAAAGTTCAGAAATCAGCCAAGATAGTCAAGATATTAATCAGACATGTTTTAAAAACAAGCCAAATATTATAGTTTGCCATTTATTTTACAGTTAGAAGTTGTCTCTGGCTGCAAAAGTTTGTTGCGAACATCTTTCCCTGAATTATTTGCTCTGGAATCATCCGAAAATGAGTCCTTAGGTCCAGTGATCGTTTCAAAGTCCACTATACTGGAATGCCATCTTAAATTGGCACCAAATCTGTCTTTGAGCTCATACTGTGAACAAACATGGTTTTGTGATGAAGCCCAACTGCTTGTAACAAAGTTGGCGGCAAAGATGGCAAACACGAAAGACTGTGTCTTAGCAATGCTCTGGCATTTTTTGGCACCAAAACTTGGTGGATGGGTTTATGACCAGATCCTATAGATCACCAAGAATGACTGTGTTGTTCCACCACAAGGTGACACTACGATTAAGGAATGAACTTAAAATATCCACTGAACAATACACAAAATTAGTTAAAAGCAAACATCCATATAATCACAGCCTATTATTTCAGCAACACTTACACATATTAGTATTATTATTATTATTATTATTAAGTTCTTCAGGACTGTTAGGCAATGCTGTATAGCAGCATCTCACATTAGATCAGGCCTGTTTTGAAACACCATCTGTTGTTGCTTGATCAAATGTCAGCGCAGGGAACAGGCGAATACATGACTACTGACCACAATGTCCTACGAGTCAAAATACAGAAATCCTCAGAGAAGACACTCCGAGCCAGAGGGAAGAGTGTGTGCGTGTGGATGTGCATGTCTTCGCAGGCAGAGTTGAAAACATCTCACACTAACAATAAAGCAGCAGCTCTACACCTAATCCTTTAGATAACTTCAATCTCTTTTCCTAATCTCTCTTCATTTCCTTCTGTCTCTATCCGAGACGGCGTCTTTTAGAGCGTGTAATATTGGTTAAACTGAACAGAAGGAAGTGGCATTCATTGCAGAGAAAAGACAAACAAAAAATCCATGAAAGAGTGAAGTGACAAAGAGAGAGAAGAAAGATGAAATTAATAGAATTAACAAAACTTGTATTCATAAACTCTCTCTCACACACACACAAGGCTTTATTTCAGTTTAGAAAAGGGACGGAAAGAAATCCTACAGGTTAAAGTTTGCTGGAGAAGGAAAAAAAGCTCCCCTGCACTGAAGCATCTGAGGTGTAAATAAAGAAACTGACTGCTCTCTACAGGACAAAAGACAAATCAATGCAGACAACATGCAGCCAGACACAACTAGCACAGCAAGCCAACAAAACAACAAGCGATTGATGTTGTTTGGTCCTGAAATAGAATTCACACACACACACACCCCTAACCCAACTGACATGATCTCACATGCATATATATATCTTATACTTACTTCAGATCAAATTCCGCAGGTTCACGCTCACATTCAGTACGTTTAATCCTTTACTTTTGCATTCAGTAGTTTCCTCAAAAAAATCCTTACTTTTCCCTTCACTTTTACAAGGTTCACTCCTCGTATTCAGTGGTTTTATTCTCATTCACTCTCACATTTCCCATTTTTCTCACACTCAGTAGCTTTATCCTTCTCATTCAGTAGTTGTACTCACTCGCTCAGCTGTTTTCGTTCAGACTCTTAAAACAAATTCATATTTTATTTGTCACATACACAACCATACACAGCAGACATGTAGGAAAATGCTTTTTCGACAGTCTGTGTGATAGCTATCTATAGAGACAGAGAGAGAGAGAGAGAGAGAGAGAGAGAAATAGAGACAGACAGACAGATAGATACTCACATTCATTAGTTACTCTCAAATTTGCTAGTTTTACTCTGGCATTCAGTAGTTTTACCCAAAATCTGTATTTTTACTCTCGCATTCAGTAGTTTTCTCATGGACTCTATAGTTTTACTCTCACATTCACTAGAATTCCTCTTACAGTCACTACTTTTACTCACATTCAGTAGTTTTCCTCGCGCATTCATTTACATTTCTGTCATTTGGCAGACACTCTTGTCCAAAGCGACTTACAATTTCTTATTTTATACAAGTGACCAATTGAGGGTTAAGGGCCTTGCTCAGGGGGCCCAGCAGTGGCAGCTTGGTGGACCTGGGACCTTCCGGTCAGTCGTCCAACATCTTAACCAATGATGGTTAAGATGTATGACGTAATCACATCCCACACGATTCACATTCAGTACCATTCCAAGTTTTACTCTTACTCTTATACTCAGCACTTTTAATCTCAAATACCCTTTTGCATGCATTTACTCATTTTCACCCCCCCCCCCCCAATTTAAGTCAGTTTCTTTGTATATGGGGTGGCAACTTCATAGAGCTGAGCAGTATTTTTTGTGTATTTTTTATGCAAATGCCTGAACTAAAATGGTGAATGTGAGAACGTGCTGAGGATATGTGACAGGTTTGAAAAACAGCCTACATAGCACCCTGTACTTACTTAATCACACGTATATCCACACACACACACACACACACACACACACACACTCCAGGGCTGTGAGGTGAAGGCCGCATTATCGAGTGTCTCGTAACAGGGTGACAGCTGGCACTGTTCAAATGGAACAGGAACAGGTTACACATGGCTGTTCAGAGAACGATAAGCAACAGTCTCACCACACTCTGGCTGAAAAGCAACAAACAAGTCAGCCGGCACACTTTTTTTTTTTGTCCTTTCACTGCTCCCTAGTCTCCCTTGTCAGCCCCTTTCCCTTCTTTTTTTACTATTTTTAGTTCTCTTTCTTGTCTGAGCATTTGCTTGTGTTGAAGAATAACTGACAAAAAAAAATTACTATACTTGTGTTATATTTAATATTTCTTTCATTATACCTTCGAACACAAAGACTTCTTTCTAAAAATAAATAAATAAAAAAATTCAAGAGTATATTCATTAACACCTTTTCCGGTGTCATTCACACTTGGATGATAGACGGATTTGGAAGATCTCTTAGAAAGAGATTTAATACATAAGATATTCATTACAACTATCACATGTACTAGTAAAGGATGTTGTGAAAATCGGAAACGCTTGGCTACAGAACCCGTCAGCTAATTTCAGGTGCAGTAGACATCCAACATTTGTTAATTTGAATGATATGTTAAGCCTGCAGACTAACTGAATTGCACATGTAAATGTAACTCAGATAACCAAGGATCACTGGAATTTGAAACAGGCAGGTACAAAAAAAAAAAAGGTTTCAGAGAAAAACCTGGTGCGAAATCTGGCTGAAAAGCATTTCGACTTTGACTTAAGTTCAGTAGGTTAGATTAATGATTTATAATCCCAATATTTGGGGTCACCAGGGTCAGATTGGGACAAATATTCAGGCCATGTCACCACAACACAACAATCACTGACCGGCTATTGTAACAAACTTTCACCAAAACCCCTATACATCAGTTTATTCATTCAATAAAGCCACAGCTCCATGAATCAAGTAGTTCAGACATGGGCTTTGGTTTTTACCAAGACCAAACACCAGAACTGGGGGGGGAAAGGTATTTGGATGCGTCAACGCCGTATTGAGGGGAAAGGTCAGAAGAGAGTGGACAGTCTGGTTCGAGGTTGGAAGAAGGCACCAATAACTTGAGTTTTTCAATGAAGTTTTTAAGAATGTGGTTGGCTGTATCTCAAAAGAGGAGTATAAGATGACTTTCAGAATGAATTCTAATAATACATGTTTGGCTGTTGTTTTGTTAATGCTGCATTTCTCTTGGACGACACTCTTTTCTCATGCCCTTTCACCCTGGGGGTCACAGAGAATAAGATGGAGTTTTAACATTCCCATTATCTGCACTGGCTTGGACATTAGCGATCTAAATTTATACCCGGATTTCTGTACAGCTGCTGTGTGTTCAGGTCATTTGTTAAGTGCTACACCAAAAAAAAAAAAATAGACAAATAAATAAATAAATACACTGAAATGTTAAATGACTTCACTCTGTGTGTTTATCCCATTTCGATCCCCTTTTTAAGTGATTTTTGGCCAAAGCACTGCTTTAGTGTGGAGATTTGACTTTGGCTGATCTATTGATGTCCTATATGGATTTCCAATGCGAATGCAGTATAGTGTAATGGCAACAGTGTCGATGAACCCTTCCACTTAGCCCCAGAAACACTGGGGCGGGAAAAAGCAGAACTTTTTGAATTCTAGCTCCGACACTTTAATGACTCATCACAGTTCATAAGTTCAGATATGCGCGAGTCTGTTTTTGTCCTCCTGCTCTGGTAGTTAATGCTTTGTTTCTCCCTGCCTCTGATAGTTTCTAATGAGTTTAATTTGTTTATATTTTGGTAAAAAGTACGGCGTAATAGCATCACTCTAACCTAGCGGTTACTAATGTTTTGTAAATGCGTCATGCAAATTGGGCTCGCATTTAAAAACGCACTGCACTCGGTTTGAATAATAAATACTGTAATATTATGTAATGTACATGGTCACTAGCACACAATCTTAGCCCACTGAGGGGTATTTCTGTCTTACGAGTGCTTGTAGGTAGCCAAGTAGCTGTGATTTACAGTAATCCGTGATCGGTTCAGAGATGTCTGGAGGTTTCTGTAGCAACTGGACCAGGGAGAAGGACACAACAGGCATTAAATCAAGAGAGCTAGTCAGCCAGGAACTTATCAGAACAATGTTCCTAGGAGAAGAAGGTCACACATGGCAGGAGTGAGGGGGTAAAAAAAAAAGAGAGAGAGAGAGAGAGTGAGAGAGAAAAATGGGCGTTCCAGCCTCCCAGATCGACAAAAATTCTCTATGTGTGTAAAAAAAAAAAAAAAAAAAAAAAAAAAATATGCAGAATGTGGCAAAACTACTTGAAGCTTCCTGTCAATCAGGAAACTCCACTTTATTCTAACTTCATTTCCTACTAAGGGCCGTCATAAAATTTCTGGTTTACTTACAGTGGTGTGTTTGTAAAATGTTAAAAATATGGGATCACATCCCAGTGGTGGAGCTGATCGAAGCCACAGAATCTCTCTGTATGCTTTCCTGAACTGAACGCCAGATGCTGAGGCTGAAGCACACGTCCGATCAAACTATGGAAAACTCAGAAGTCAAACTTATCCAGCATGCTTAGCGATAGCGAAAACAAGACGAGATAAAGGTTACCCTGCTTTGAACAGCTAGTGGAGACTTGATGTGTTTACGCTCGAGCGTCACTCATGCTTCACGCTTTATTTCAGTACCCAGTCATTAGACTGTGTTATGTTCGGAAATTTAAATTTACTGCATTTGGTAGACGCCCTCATCCAAAGTGACTGACATTTATGTCATTTTTATACAACTGAGTAATTGAGGATTAAGGGCCTTGCTCAAGTGCCCAGCAGCGGCTGCTTGGTGGACCTGGGATTCAAACTTACAACCTTCCAATCATTAGTCCAACACCTTCACCACTAAACTGCCACTTCCCTATGGAAATAAACTTTTGCCTGTTGTTATGCTGACTTGAGGTTCGAGCACCTGAAAAATGCACTTGAAAAATAACGTAGTTCACTAACTCCAGGTTTTTTGTTGTTGTTGCTACCATGAAATAAAATTGATCCCTGGAGAAGACCCAATCACTTGCACTTAGGTAAAGAGAATAGCTAAAAAGTGAACGACGGCATGGGGAGCAAACATTAATCGATTTTGGTGACCAAATATAAAGCTTGTAGGACCAACAAAACATAAAATAAAATAAAAAAAAAATAACTGCTTTTCGCCGAGTCAGCATGGTTTAAATGATACATTTAAGAGAATTGAGTATGTTTGCTAGAAAATATCTCAGGCAAATATAGAAAAATAACTATGAAAGATTAAAAATAACTCTAATCTCTAACGTATAACATGTAGAGCCAGTGCAAAAGAAAACACATCCCTACATACCTCCATAAACTAATCACTAAGCATTAAAAAAAGTAACTGCTGTCACCATTCAGTCATCTTAGTCACAAGAACATTTGATGAATCTGGAGTACGATATCTCTGGGTCTCTCCAGCACTCATCCCCAGCACACATCATACCGTCACGACCTTCGGCACACTTTTCTCTCCAGTTTTCTCTTTTTTTTTTTTTTGTTTGCTGGAAATAAACTGAATCTGATCGGGTGTCGCCTGCTCACATGGAGCACAGGGTGTCGTTTAGGGTTGCAGTATGGGACATATTTAGGGGTTATTAAGCAAGTATTTTTAGGTCTTCTGTTATGAGACACTTGGGTATTCCGTGCTCTGACATTTTCGGACGAGCTGTTCGGCGAAGAAAAGAAGAAGAAGAAGGAGAAGAAGAAGAAGGCTATGGTCTGTGTGAGTGCCAGACTATTTCTAATGCTTGGTCATTGCTTATTGAAGTCTCACAGAATCATAGTGTGGAAATTTATCATAGTCTCTGTATTATGTTAATTTTATCTTGCTTAGGAATAGACTATAAATCACAAAAATCATTATAGTATATTCTGAAATATTTTGGGGTGTGGTTCATATCTCTCTCTCTCTCACACACACACACACAGCAAATATACGATCTACAATTATACACTTGTTGACCTGTTAGTTAAAATGGCCACAAAACTGAACTAAAAATAGCCCAGAAGCACCTTTCCATTCATAAAAAGCAAGGACATACATGATATCCAAATTGGATATGTCCTCCTGCCCTTGCAACCAAGCACCTTCCCCCACTATTACCCCGAGGACACGACAGAAAGGACAGGTTGTGGAATCGTAACCCTGTATATCTGCCCCTCAGACTGACCAGAACATCTGTTCGCTTAAAATCCCCAAACATCCTTGGAGAATTTTTTAAAAGCATCAATTCATTCATCATCTTTACAGACATTTTACTGTTCACAACTAGCGTGAAATACTTTATTTTACTCTATGTCATGTTTAAAACCTCGGTAGCTAGCCAAACTAGTTTGCTGGATTTCGATCTGCGATCTGTGATTCTCAGAGAATTGTTTAACTCTTTTGTTAAAATTTGATCTTTAATACTGATATAAGGAACAGTATCATAGTTCTCCTTACCAATAGGCAAATATTAAAGTAAACAAACAAACGAATAAATAAAATCAACACCAACATATTTATTTAATCACCAACAGACACCCAAAAAAAATCAGTCAATTACAAACGCAAATAGTGTCACGAGCTTCAGTCATCACATGAATTTAAACATCCATTTAATCTCCAGTCACGCGGTTGTGATTCATTACAGCTACATTTCTCAGCAAATTGCTTCTCATTGAAACCTGGCTGTTGAAACTTGGGTTTCTTTATTCGTTAATTTACCTCGATGTACGTCTCACTCATCCGAGTCAAATTAGCATGCACATTTTGCTTGGTCTACAAGCTTCATGATTTATCTTAGTGTTTGCCTACTGAAACGGACCATTAGAAGTAATGAATGTTTTAGAATTGATTTGTTGTAGCATGCATGTTTTTTGAGATTTTTTTTTTTTCCATGCCAAAGATGATGGGAAAACCTACTCAAATTGGTGAAATAATAAGCACAGGATTCTTCTTTTAAACTCCTACTAGTGAAGACACATATGTAATGTCTTTCTATGAGAGCTGTACTCTCAATGTTCAATGCATGTGAATCAAAGAGAGCTGTGGCTGAAGATGTGTGGTAATAATTATAAAAATAAATAAATAATAATCATAATAATAAAAAGTTTAAAAAAGGAAGAAACAAATATTAAAAATATATATATAAATAAAATAAATCCCCTGTTTCACTTGCTTGCTTTTGAAAATGCTAAATGCCGAAATCTTGGCGATCGTCCGTGAAGTATTGCAGTTCGACTCTCTTTATACAGGTTCTGAGTGAAAATCACTCTTTCATCATGAGTCTAGTATAACGCGTGGTAACACACTATTCATTTAAACATCCAAATCTTCATATCTGTAAGTGGGCGTGGCTTAAACAAGAACTTTTTCCCCAATAAAACATGCTGCATCTCGCAGCACTACCCGTTTGCGTTAATAAACAGAGAAGCATAGTTTCTTCATATCTGACCGTGTAAAGATACAGTTCCGCCTCTTAGTTGTTTCTGTTCATTCATGTTCTATTCATAATTGGTTACAACCCTGGAGCTTCAAAACCAACAAATGCCACGGACACTGAGTGTTTTGTATTAGAGATATATTCTAGTTGAGAGCTGAGATAAGGCGGAGTATGTGTATGTGTGTGTTTGTGTGTGTGTGTCTGATCCCGAGAGATGAGCATTTGAATGACTATGACTGAGTGAGAAAAGAGAAACCTTTGCTTCGAAGTAAATGCCATGTAGAATGCCACAGAGGATAACGTTAATGTGAGGAGATTCACAAGATGTGTGTGATCCGGGGATTTGTGACATGTACATTTATGTTTGTGTGTCAGAGAGAGAGAGAGACAAAGAGATGGATGCCAGACTGATAAAGGTTAAAATCTGCATTATTTATAGACTTCAATACAAAGTGTGCTTAGGCATGTTTGTGTGGTCTCCTGAGCTGATACACTCCCTATGACTTGTGTTTAGCTCGGATGAATTGGCAACATGTGAGTCACACACAAACAGATCGTTCATCCTTTAAAAAAAACATAAATAAATAAATAAAAACATTGTACTGATCTGCTGTACTGAATATTAATACTGACAGAACTGACTACAAAGAATTTAGCGGAGAATTTAATCGTAAGACATTGTGCACAGCTTTCCTTCTTTGTTTGCCTACTTGTCGGCTTCCAATATTCAGAGAGAAAAGAAGAGCTTAGATGGAGAGAGAAAAAAAAAAAAAAAAAGGAAGAAGTGTAACATTGGCCACCATGGAGACACAGTGAGGTGCCAAAATACTCCTTGGTGGTGTTTTATTTATTTTTTTAATCCACCTCCCTTCATGGTTTGATTTTTTGCAATGTTTCCCACAGCAATAGAGACGCATACATTTACACATTAAATGTTTAGGAGCCAAAAAAAGTGCATCAACATCCTCTCCATCATTCTTCTTTTCTTATCTCTCTCTCCCTTCATAACTTTTTCTGTCTTAACATTATAGATGAAAATGTTTTTAAGATAAATTTTGGTGGCTCTCTGAATATTTTCCCCACTTTTATCTGGTTTCCTTAGTCTGTGACAGAGTGAAACAGTGCTGAAGTGTTTGTTCATTTATAGAGACTTCAAAAGCACTTCAGTAAGCCACTCTGGGTGAGGCAGTCTGCCAAATGTAAATGACATGTCATTCTTTAATGATTATCTATTTGTCTATCCATCATCCATCCATCATCCATCCATCCACATAAATATCTATATCCATTTATGCACAAATCCATCCACATATCCATTCATACATAAATGCATCCATCCACATATCTATCTACCTACCTACCCACCCACCCACCTACATAAATATCTATTAGTCTATGTACAAATCCATCCACATATCCATTCATCCATCCATACATATCTACACATCCATCTATCCAACCATTTTTTCCATCTATCCAACTACCTGTCCATCCTTCTATCTATCCATCCATCCAACTACATATCTGTCTGTCCATCCATCCATCCATCTACATAAATATCTATTAATCTATGTACGAATCCATCCACATATCCATTCATCCATCCATACATATCTATCCATCCATCCATTTATTCATCCATCCATATATCTGTCTATCCATCCAACCATCCATCAACATATCCATCCAACTACATATCTATCCATCTATCCAACCAATTTTTCCATCTATCCAACTATCCATCCATCCATCCAACTACATATCTGTCTATCCATCCATAGATAGTTGACAAATTGCTATGGTATTATTCTAAAAAACACAGTTACAGGGAGGTAACGGTTTCATCACATCCCTCCCCCATTAAAGAACACATTAAACACACCCGTCATGTTTTATTCCTTAACGCCTAGATGACTATTTAGCTAATCAATGCAGCAGCATGCAAAAGTAGCAATCAACTGGAGTATAGACAATATACATGTCATGGTTCCTACAAACAACAAAGCAGTAGGTATTTAGTTTAGCAAGAAGTAACATGTAAATGCAGTAATTAAGAGTAGTGCACACGGCATAGTTGTCACTGTTCCAATGGCAACATAGTGACTGGTGTAATTAAATGCAATACAGACAACATAGTTGTCAGAGCAGCTCCTGTGTCAACAAAGCGGCATGTTTTGTTTTGGTTTCTTGTTTGGTCTTGTTTCTGCCTTTGCAACTGTTACGGATTGCATCACATGATATAAAACCAAACAACAAAATTATTCAGAGCAATAACATTCAGGGTATTTTGTCTGCAACATGATCAACTCTTTCAACATGTAACAATACAGTCATAATACAGTGGAAACTCAGCACACGAATTTAATTAAGGAGAGTTCTTAAGGTGAAAATTTGTATTGCAAAACAAATTTTCCCATAAAGAAAAAAATGTAAATGCAGATAATCCGTTCTGGCCACCCAAAAATATTACCAATACGAAGCGTATGTAAACTGTATGGCTGCTTATGAAGAACTGACCTAAGCCAAGCATTCCATGTAAAGGGTCCTCACAGGAAGTTGTGCCACCAAGCTTGGGCTAAAAATAGAACAGCCCACCCACGGCACCAATCTGTCAAAAAAAAAAAAAAAAAAAAAAAACGCCCGAAAAATCACCTAGCTTTTGAACACATGCCAAAGGCAACGTTGGTTTTGTGGGTTGACTCTTTGGAAACAGCTTTCGCGGACTGAAGACAAAATCCGTAAAGCTTCGGTTAGCTTCAGTTTGAGTTTCACTGATGCAAACAAGTTTTAGCCGGGGTTCGGGTCGGTTCATTCATATGCCGAAAATGCTTCATATGCCAATGCAAATTTCTTGCAAAATTTCAATTCTTAAGGCGAAAAATCGTAAGGGAGGGCATTTGTATGTCGAGGTTCCACTGTATTCACTCAGGGAGCAGAACTCTCTTATTTGACTTAGTTGACTGACTGACATTTGCTGCTTGGTTGCACTAGTCAGTTACTACAGTGGTAACATAGTAAGATGTGCATTTAACATGCTTTTCACTGAAAGATCAGTTCATCTTCCATGATGCTCTCAAAACATATTGCTTTTATAATCTGGCTATCTGGCTAACACAACTATAACAACCCAAAACTCGGATATGGATATTTTAGATCGTTTCTTCACAAAAAAAAACATTGTGTTGAATATTACCATGTACCTTTAACCAATTTAACAATTACCATTGGCTGGTAGGCCACACTGCTGACAAAGATGAACTAGCCTCCTGTCACCGGCTCATGCAAGGTTCTCCCAAACTGACCCAGATCTGTGCAACGTCTTGAACTTGTGGCCAAGACAAAGTCCCAGACATGCATTTGACATTTGACTGATGGCCAAGAGATGGACAACTGAGATATGAAAGAGTGTGAAAGGAAGGTGCCCAAGACCAGCACAAATAGCAAGGAGGAGTGGGAACAGAGTAAGCATTATGCTAACACCTGAACCTGAGCCAGAACACCACACGAAGGAGTCACCTCAGTCATGGTGTCTGATCCTTTTTGTCTGATGTCAGCATGTTATTTTCTTTTTCACTTCATACTGCTTTTAAAATTCGACAAAAATTCCCCTTAGGAGTCTCACACTTTCAGGAAAAGTGGATTGAGGCAATAACAGGTGGAGCATTTATTGGATTTTGCAGGGAAGATAATATGGAATTGTTACATTAACAAAAAGACATTTATTGGGGTTTATGTTCAGAAAACAAACAGCATTATCCACCGTTGTTGCTGCTTTGAAGAAATTGCATCAGGTCAAAATGCTTGAAGGCAATTTCCCCCACATCTGAAGTTAACACTTCTCTTAACTAGATATTCCGGCTCTGCAGAAAGATTTCCAACGAGCTAAAAAAGCATCTAAGCGAGATTTGAGACTATGGGAAAAGCTCCAAGGAACAAACACAATGGACACGACTGGGTTAGAATGTTTCATTTTTGCTGGCAACTGCTGCTGCTGCAAAATAAGGCTATTTGGCACAGCGGAATTAATCCTACAAATGGTCACAGCCATGTGTCCGTTTTATAACGCTGGTTGTCTTTCTTGAGCTGCCAGTAAAGCGGGAAGAGTCCCAGTAAAGTGGGAAGAGTCAATATGGGTTTTACGCCACACCTTTTCAAAGAGTCAGAAGGTGTGTCTGAAAGGGCATCACATCTAGCTTCGAACGATACACAAAAAAAAACAAAACACAAAACTGGTGTGGTGCGATACGGCCCAACATGAAACTTTACACTCGTCGTGTTGATACTTGAGTGCATGTGCTGAAGCAGCAGTTGCATAAGCTGTCATTGTTGACATACTCACCTGCGTCCATCTTATCTAGATCTGGAGGATTAAATAAGACATTCACTAGATTGCCTGACAGAGCCAAAACATCCGGCTCCGTCAGGTTTCCATGTGGAATTGCAAAAATGTTGAGCTATTTCAAGCACAGTTTCACTAAGCACCGAGTTACTGCCGTCATCATGACTGCTGTCATGAACTCCAATTGTCTCAAATAGAAAAATCAGACCTCACCAAATGCAGAAAATCTACTGTAGATTTGCTCCATATAGTTTGAAGACTACGAAAGGGGTTTTAAAAATTCAACCATAAGTACATAACAATGATCTAGAATCGTACAGAAGTATTGTAGAGACTGATGGACAAGAAATTCTATTTTTATGGTTGAATACAGACACTGGCACAGACTAAAATAAAATAAATATCATTTAAACGTGAACGTGACTCGCAGTAACACTTAATAAAAGTAAATGAATAAAACCCAAGTGAAGTTTGTGTGTTTTTCCTGGCAAAATGGAGTCAAGTGAAGTTTGTGGGTTTGTCTGGGCGATGTCATTTTGGAACCATGTGGAGTCACGACCCCTAGTTTGGAAACCTGATGAATTTGTTTTGGTTTTGTTCTTAGGTTTTCTATTGTACTGACAAAAAGCTAGCATATTATTGTGACTGTGATGATATACATTCACAGTTATGCAGTTCTTCCTGACCCACTTTTCTAGTGTTCTATATCCTCAAATATCTAAAGTTGTGTCATGTGATCCAATAATCAATGTCCCATTCTCAGCCAAAAGAAACAGTTATATAACATACCACCATGCTCAACCTGAAGTCTTGTTCTTGTGACCATAGAATATAGTACAGAATATGGTACCAATAAGCAGTGCTAAGGTCATTTTGTGTACTGGAAGAATGACCATTCTGAAAACCTGCGATAATCTGCCTTGAGCTTGGTTAAATCAGCCTCATATTTATTTGTGCTTGTGATGCAGTGCCAGAACCTGACACACTTCTTCTGCTGTGGATCCTCTCACCTTCCAGATATGTCCTATTCATTCTAATGCTCTACTTCTGCTTCCACTTTTCTTCTGACTAACCTTCTGCTGCTGCAGGTGGTCCCACATGAATACCCTAAAGATTTTTTTTGATTTCATAAGACTTCATGTGGAAAATGTAGACCCGCATCCAAGAACTGCTGCTGTAATCATAAAAACTCCTTATCTCTTATTCACCCTACACACAACCTTTCAACACACAGAACTGTTTACCTTTTCACACTGCACTTTTGCTGTGGTTGGAATGTATGAGTGCGACTGTTTCGAGATCTGGTTTCAGACTCACTTGATTCTATTGAACCCTGGTGCATTGTTCTTATGCCATCACAAACGTGTATGGAGAACACAACACGACTGACCATATTTGTTTTGGGTTTTTTTTGCCATGATCCACAGTAAGGAATCTCACCTCTCTTCCACAACACTCCCCTGCTGGTCATGGTACACGAGTGTTAACTAAGAAGACAACTAATAATGTCTTCATTGGCTAAATCACATGCACAGGCTATTTTACTTCTTGAACAATTGCAGACTCGAGTACGAGCTGCGTTTGTGTTCACTGGAATCATGCGACAGGTCCAGTGCGACTTCGAATCGGTACCGTGGTGAACTTCCTTACAGCTTTCACATTAACGGTTACTCATGCAAAACATGCTCTGCTTGGAAGTAAACTGTCAGCGTGAACGTCTTCTTAGTCCTGTACACTCATACGCTGTTAGCGCTATAATATAATCCACCTATTTGATGCCACACGGTCAAGGTTTTCTACCTTGTGTCATCTAAGCAAGTGTTCTTTGTCCCCCATCACCTCCAGCTGGCTTGCTCTTGATCTACAACCAGATTTCTAATCCTGTGTACCAGTACAACAGTGTAGGGTGGTGATCATGATAGAGATGCTGTTTTCATATCAGAACTTATTAATAATTCTGCGACATCATGGTGTAGATGCATCTCTCTCTTTTTTTTTCCACTTTATGTTGTGTCTAAGTCGTTAAGGTGTGTCTAAAAAGCTAGGAAGTATCTACAAAACAAGCTTGAATAACAATGAACTGTATGTGAGGCTTGCTTTAGAGTAATGTTGAGATGTTTTATTTTCCTGGTAACTCCGACCCTGCCCTCGATGTGAAACGTGATATACGCTGCACTCGCTATGACTCATCCGACAATAAAACACAAGACAGTGGCAATGATGCGAGGCGCTTCTTGCAGCATCCACCAGGACAGGGGTCAACAACTCCAGTGATTCTATATCAGATCCTCTGAGGCAGTTTATCCAATTGCATGCATTTATGTAAATTATTCAAGATAAATGCAGCTCATCAGGCCAGAGACGACAGAAAGGACATTTTACCAGAAAGTATGTTTAAAGATGAACAGACGGAGACGTATGCTTCGAATTCAAAACAGTGTCTCAGAGTAAATGTGTAAAAATAAACGCACAAAGAGAGCACAAGTTCATTATCAGTTGTTCATACGGCTCTAACGACCTCTAATTATGGCTCTAAAATATATACACACACACACTACTGCGCAAAAGTTTGGGATCACTTGCATATTTCAGCCATGGAGGAAGACTCCATCAGCCAGTCCATCTTGTGGGAGATGCTACAGGAAGCATGGGGTAAAATCTCATCAGATTATCTTGAAAAATTGACCGCTAGAATGCCCAGGCTGTAATTGCTGAAAAAGGTGTTTTTTTTTTTTTTATGAAGCCAAAGTTTGAAGAAAACATTCATCATTTCCATCAAAATCATTATTTCTAACTCTGTCATGTCAGCATGTCCTGTTCTTTTGCTATATTTCCTATTCAGACTAATTTTGTGTGTGTTTCCTTAGAAAACAATACAATTTCTGAGTGATCCCAGACTTTTGAGCGGTAGTGTATACTAAACGGAACTAAACTATATCAATTTGATATCAAGTTGATGCAGTTGTTTACGAGGCTCAGGACAAGATGAAACAGCGGTTATACCTTCATTTAATCCCCAGTTTTTGCAAATCAAACAAAATAAACATGAAGTAACTGCAAGTACGAATCAATATATAAACTATAGATGTGTGAATGTGGTAAGAGGGATTTAAAAGTAAAGCCATAATGTTGCTGAGGATCTGTTGTAGCTGTATGCAGTACAATTCTTAACCCCGCCCATTCCCGTGTGAGCGAACAGGAGTCAAACTTACAGATACATCTCAATGTTTTAAAATAATGAAATAAAGGAGAACAGTGATTAATGACTGACAGTGTTAGGGTGGGCTGGACATGCCAGTCAGGCTTTATAAACATGCATGCACTTTGCAACATGGACCTGAAGCTCTTACTGAGATTGCGGCTCGGTGAACTTCATTTCACATCTTTAAATCTTCGCCTCAAAGATTTACAACTCCGACAGTCGTGTAGAAAAGCCGCAACCTGTTCTGCTCTAAAGTGCTTTAACAGAAGAAAGTGCCTTGCAGTTTTTTGGTCATTTTGATGTCTAACTTCATGTAATGATATTATGAACTGATACTGACTGACGTGATGGTATTAAATCAGCTAACACTAACTAAATACACTGTATGTCCTTAGCAGCAACTTGAAGTAGAACTCCACTGGCAGGTTCAAGCTTACACTAGCAATTAATATTAAGACAGCGTTCAGTGTGCCATCTTAAGTTGGACTTCAAATAATAGCTCTCAACCTGTATGATGCTGTCTAGAAGTCGGAGGTGTCCCTGATCAATATGAGCAGGAGCGAGAGACAGACATGCTGTCCAATCTACTGCACACAGTCTGGCTACAATTCTCACAACAACTCCCACTGGGAGAAAATAGCACCATCTCATATCCATATACACCGATCAGGCACAACATTCTGAGTACGGAGAAGTGAAGAGAATAACACTGATGATCTCCTCATCATGGCACCTGTTAGTGGGGGGGGATATATTAGGCAGCAAGTGAACATTTTGTCCTCAGAGTTGATGTGTAAGAAACAGGAAAAACAGGTAAGCGTAAGGATTTGAGCGAGTTTGACAAGGACCAAATTGTGATGGCTAGATGACCGGATCAGAGCATCTCCAAAACTGCAGCTCTTGTGGGGTGTTCCCGTTCTGCAGTGGTCAGTATCTATCAAAAGTGGTCCAAGGAAGGAACAGTGGTGAACCGGTGAACAGGGTCATGGGCGGTCGATGCACATGGGGAGCGAAGGCTGGCCCGTGTGATCCGATCCAACAGACAAAGTAGTAGTTAATGCTGGTTCTGATACTAAGGTGTCAGAATACACAGTGCACGACGGGTCAGGGTTGTTCTGGCATCAAAAGGGGGACCTTTAAATAGTCATCTTTTGCTTTGTCACTTACTCGTGTGAACACAGGGTTATTCTTCTTCACCAGATATATTATTGTATCTTGCCGCACTATTATGATATACATCCATGAAGCCTCAAATGAGCATAAGAAATGCAATCATGGCATGAACATTAAGGCTTGTGTTCAAAACTTTACCCCATTGTCTCCACCCAAGCCGGGTTAAAGATGTCCTCTGGTGTGTATTTTCAGCATCCTGGATTGTTTAGGTGTTGCTTAATAAGCTTGGCACTGTCCAATAACATTTGTATTGCACGAGTGCAAAAAAAAAAACCAAAACACAAAGTGCATTTGAACGCTGCATGAGTCACTACATGGTGCAGCTTCAGCCACATCTCCCTACCTTACACTGTGTGTGTGTGTGTGTGTGAGAGAGAGAGAGAGAGAGAGGGAGAGAGAGAGAGAACCATAAAAATGTTAAACTCGTCTGAACACATTTTTAACCGGATAATTTGATCCTGTCATAACATGCAAGTTGGACTTACTCTGGAGCTTAGCTTGGAAATAAACCTCTGTTTGACATTGACACACACACACACACACACACACACTCACAGTCTAGACACACACATAAAACGGGACTAGTCTGTCTCGTTAGTACACAGAAACCCAAAAAATAAAATAAAATAAAATAAATACCCAACAGCAAATACACAATACAACTGCATACTAGCATACTAAACAGTATGTGCTAATAATATGCTACTAGTCATAGCGTTCCATACTATTAAGTATAGAAGTATGCGATTAAAAAACCAGCGTGTTTGGGGGCAGGGTCGATTTCTTTACGCCATAAATATCTAACCGTGGCATTTTAAGAAACCGTGAGTGACCAGTCTCATAGAATACACTGATGTAAAGGCAAATAACGATCTTTTTTTTTTTATAATAAATAAACAAATAAATACAGTGTCGAAGGCAGTGCGAAAGGAGAAAGCGCAAAGCTCTCATCGCGTCTTATCGCCTTCTGCAACTTTAAGTGTCTCTGCACACGTTATCTACTGCTAGGAAAGAAATTTTATTTTTCTCTACACAGGGCTTGAAAAGAAAAACAAACAAAAACAAAAAAACAGCCCGGGTGCTGCAAAAAGGAGCAGCTAGTGAATTAGAAAGCTACATTTGACTACATGTGATTGTGTGTGTGTGAGAGAGAGAGTGAGAGAGAGACTGAGAGAGAGAGAGAGAGACAGAGAGAGTGAGAGAGAGAGAGAGAGAGAGACTGTCAACACCGAGCTGTCTACAAGCTCCTGTGGCATATTTCACTCAGGAAAAACCATTTTTGTTTATTCTTCCTAATGATCAGTGTTGTGTTGTTGTTTGTATTTGAGTCAAGCCACGTGAATGACCGTGTTTACAAACGCAAGAGTATGCATATATATATATATATAAAGAAACCGGATAACAATGGAACTCTGCAGATAAATGCCGTATTTTGTCGTTAACAGTCGTGATTCCGAGCATTAAATAATCTTTAATCATATGAAAGCCTCCTGTTATATTGCCGGATTTTGTCGCGAACAGTCGTGATTTAATTAATTAACAGAAATAATACTTACTCTCTTCTTTTATTATTATTATATCTTAATAATGGGCACCCAAGTTTAAAAAAAAAAAAAAAAAAAAAAAAAGGTTTAAAATATATTATACACTTACCCTGCAGAACAAATAAAACGATATTTGAGAGTTGATCAAAATGTGCGAAATCACAACAACTCTTCACTCCCTCCTTTCTCCAGGGTTTAATTTCCCACTCTCCTCTCCTTTGTCTCGTCCGGAATATTCTCTTGTTATCTCTCACTTTTCTTCCGTCTTTGTTATTTTGGCTTGCTGTTCCCCCCTCTCTCTCTCTCTCTCTCTCTCTCTCTCTCTCTTTCTCGCAGAATCACTCTGTTGTTTTCCTCTTTCTCGAGTAGCATGCGAGAAAGAAAAAAAAAAACCCTGTACAAAATATGGAGCCGTCAATCAAACACGGGGACGGTAGTTAGTTTCGGGAGAGGTGGGGGGGTTTAAATAGTGATGCAAACTCTAAATCGGGTCAGGATTGAATTTCCCAAGGTAAAAGAAAGATAAAGGATATGAAGAGGTAATGCTTAACGTATTGTGTGATATTTCTCATCACGACGATGAATAAGAGTGTCATCATTTTAAGTAAATATAACACGCTTCCCCCTGTTTTTTTTCCTCTAATGGTACGGCTCGGGTGTTTAAGTAGCAAGTGGCACAGCCCGCGCCGCTCACACATTCCAAGGTTCTGGTTACAGCTGTGAGGAGCGTGGAGACATTACTGCCCAGTGATATAGACATGCACTTAGGCTGCCCAAACTTGCCAGAACTTTCCCTGAGGAGCTAAAGAGGTTTTAGTTGTCAGTTAAAGGAAATTCCTCAAACTACACACTGTGGCAGTCATTATATGCTGGTCTTATGATGTGAAAAGAAACGCACAATACTTAGTCGAAGAACCGGCCCTTCTCGAATTTACCTTTTATGATAAAAAACTAACATAAAAAAGGATGGTGTACTATTTATGTAGCATCGCAGCATATGGTTTGGGTTGAAGTCCTTAAACCTGTAATGGCTCATGAACTTCGTAGAAATAGTCTCACGTCCAGGCAGCCAGAATTTTTCCAATAACATGAACAGTACTTCAGAGTGAAGACCAGGATACAGTGTCCAAATTCAAGTATATACAATGCGAATATACAGCTCTGGAAAAAAATAAATAAGAGACCACTGTAAAATAATCAGTTTCTTGTGTTTTTTTCTTACAGGTGCATGTCTTGGTGAGATGAACAGTTTTGTTTCATTTTTTTGTGAACTCCTGACAATATTTCTCCTAAATTCAAAATATAACTATTGTTATTTAGAGTGTATATTTAAAGGAAATGACAACACATCAAAATAACCCAAGATCATGCAGTATTTGCAGAGCTTCAATAACTCGAATAAAACCAATAATAATAATTTGTAAACAAGTTGTGTTAATGCTTTGGCTAAATAACATTAAGAAATCAGTATTTGGTGGAATAACCCCGATTTGCATGCGTTTTGGCACCATACTCTCCAACAGTTTTTCACATTGCTGCTGGGTAACTTTATACCACTCTTTTTGCACAAAAGCCAACAGCTCAGCATCCATCTTCCTCTTGATGACATTCCAGAGGTTTTCAATAGGCTTCAAATCTGGAGATTGGGCAGTGGTCTCTTTTTTTTTTTTTCCAGAGCTGTATACTACTTGGTAAAAATATCAGAAAGTTATTTAATGCAAGGGTCCCCAACCACCAGGCTGTGGACCAGAACCCGGCTGTGTATCATTTGGTACAGGGCCACAAAGAAACAATAAACTTATATATATACATAACTTTAAAATTATATATATATTTTGTTTTAAAAAAATTCCTGTTTCCACCGGCACCTCACTCATTTGTTGCAGTTGCAGGTTTTTCCATACATCAGTAAGTCCACAAGCTAACCCACCCAAAAATGACCCCAAAACAAATGTCACTAGAGCGCTCCCCCTATCAATCACCCCCACGCTATTGGGTATCAAACCGGTCCGTGGTACAAAAAAAGTTGGGGAACCCTGATTTAGTGAATAAAACGCTCTGTCATGTTGTTGTAGGGAAAATCATCCAAGCTGAATCAAAGCTGATTCATTTCCCAAGTGTTTTGTTCTGCTTATATATTTTTCTTTATCAGTTTCTAGGCAAATGAAATGTTGTGGAATGTCTGATAAAGAAGTTAGTTCCTGTATTCATTTGCATTAAAACAGTATAAACAGCCATTCTCTTATCCAGCTCTCTCCGAAGACACTGGACGACTTCAACCTATCAACGATGGTACATTTTTCTTAGTTAAATAATAACACAGGTGGCATGGTGGCTTAGCGTTCTTAGCAAAAGCAGGGTGGGGGTTTGATTCCCAGTTCCACTTTGTATGTGTGGTGTTCGTATTTTCTCTCCATACTTTCATGGTTTCCTCTGTGGACTCCGGTTTCCTCCCCCCAGTCCCAATCTCTAAATTGTCCGTAGGGTGCAAGTGTGTGTGTGATTGTGCATTGCAATGTGTTGGCACACCATCCAGCATCAGCGTGTCCTAAGCTTGTGCCTCAGTCCCATGGGATAGAGGCAGCCTGCGACCCTATGTAGAATAAGAGCTAGAAAAAGAATAAACTGGTGGATCACGACACTTTTTAAAGCCCAATTATTATTAGACTTAGATTATCTGGCACTTCCACAATGCAAGTCCGTTTTGCGCCTTGTAAAATGCATGACTCACCTGGAGCAATGCTAGAGGAGGTGCTATAATAAAACAAAAATTGTGATTTTAGTTCTTTCACTTTTGGCAAAGAAATCATCATAGCAGTGCATAGCTTGGAAATGTACACTGTGACCACATGGCAAATTAAACAGACACAGATTTGAGCACTTGCTATAACACACACACACACTTCACTGTAATTCTTGTCTCGGATACATAAGTAGCCTACAGCAGGCTGTTGGGTAGCTATGGAAACACAAGTAGGAAAGTTCTGAGCAGCAAGATGGTGCCACAAATTTAATGTCAATCACGCTGATATGCCTTCTGTCAGAAGCTGTACGAAGGAGTGCTAAAATGTAGTCGTTTTTGAACGTATCCTATAGGGCAGTTCTGCACTTGTGTTTCAATACCTCACTACAGACTGCAGTTTCTATCATTTTAACATAAATGGGCTGTCATATGTAAATTTATGTGGTAATGTGCAAATATGGTCATGGTAGTGACATCACAACTACTAGAAAGAAAACCTTGCTTAGTTTTCTGTAAAAATGATTGTTTTGACATAGAGATGCATGATTCATGGTAGTTGTATCACGATCACAATGTGAGTTTCCACCATAAACACATCTGGGTGCGGAATAATAGCGCCATTGAGGTTGCAAACAGCAGTAAAGCGATTCTTGTACTTGGTGGAATGTGTGTGTGCCTGCAGGTAACATCATTAGTGTATAACCACAGAGTGTAAACATGCACATGAACAGCCAAACAGCCAAACTACTATTGTTACCTAATTAGACTTAGTGTAGTATAAACAGCAAGGAACAGGAGCAGCAGTAAATAAGGATCAGTATATGTTCGGTTTTAAACAAGACAATCTTTTTATTGTCTGTTCTCAGTAACAACGGTTTTTATAACGAACTTTATTTAATATCAGTTTTAGTACTGTGTATTCTAATTGAGTACATATGTTAAGAGAAATACTTGACTGTTGTACAATCTCAAATGATGTCCCTTACATACACCTTGCACTACACAGGGTGAACTAGCTGATTATCTTCCGAGTGCCAAAGTAGTGAATTTGACTTCATTCAACTTCGGACATTTTCAAAAATATTTCTGCATGAAGATATTTGCAAAATTATTATTTATTTATTATTAATCCTAGAAAAACATTCTTATGACATAAAGCATGTGGCATACAACCTAATTTAGATAACATCAAGTCTGTTTATTAAATAAATACATTTAAAAAAAGGCAAATACAGTTTTTCCTGTAATGAGCCCCTTAAGAGTTCACATGCTAGACGCTTATCTGTAACAGTGCGAGGCTCAGGGGCTACTGGCTTTTTTGGATAAACTGTTATGGAAGTCAACACCCCCAAGAACTGGCATTAATGTTGTTTGCTTCAAGACTGATAAAGGAGACAAGCAAAATGAAAACACCCTCAAGTGCCAGGCTACAGCCACCTCTGCTAATGCAACCCAAAAATCTTATTCATCATAACAAATCCCCGGGTGATCTGTTGTTTTTAGGAAAATTAATGCCTTAGCACCTAGGTCCACACCGACAACTGTTCTTCTGTTCCTACAATCTTCTGTTTGCTCTAAAAAGTTTGTGTTCAGGTTCGAGGTTACAGGATGAAACCAAAGATAACGGGACTGTGAAAGAAAAGCAAATAAAGTTCAAGGTCCAGTTTTATCAGGGGTTACCTGACGCAACATGTTCCAAAGGAACCAGAGCGCTAAGCATAAATATACTGTATTCATAAAAAAAAAGGTAGAATATATTCCTCACTGACATTTATTTATTTTACACCCATTCACCTATGTGTTAAATGTGAGATGTGAGTCTACTACACTCACTGTTTCACATAACAGAAGGAGGCATGAATGGCATTAATGTAATGTAATTATGTGACTGACTCAGCAAACTTCTTGTCTCAGATCCAGGTCTTCAGACTACATCTCAGCCTACATGACCACGACAAGCTCTTATCCCACTCAAAATCAACAGCTGTTTGCATTCACACCACTTTCTTTAAATAACCATAGGTCTCTGTAGGTTTTGGTGGTAATAAAAACATGAAAACATATATCCATGTAAGTAAATATTATGAAAAGTATTCTTTAAAAAATGATCTAAACTAATATTTTTTCCTTATTATTTTGCATTCATTTATCATTTTCATTTGTTCAACACTGGTATACCATAAGTACAGGGTGTCTAAAGGTCCTGAAATGTAGTTTGCCTTCCATCCTTCTGGACTCCTTATCCTACACAGGATCACAGGGGATTTGGTATCTGTCCCAGGGGACTCAGGGCACAAGCAGGGGGACACCCTGGTCAGGATGCCAACCCATCGCAAGGCACACATTCACACCAATGTATGAATGTGTGGCAGTGGTGGCTCAAGTGGTTAAGACTCTGGGTTCATCGGTGGGTGGGGATTCAAGCCCCACTGTTGAAGCAATTGAGCAAAGTCCTTAATCCTCCCTGCTCCAGGGGTGCTGTAACATAGCTGCCCCTTTGCGCTGACCCCAACTTTCTCAGCTGGGATAGGTGAAGAAAAGAATTCCACTGTGCCGTAGTGTATATGTGACGATAATAAAAGGCTTCCTGCCTTCAGTTCTTCTTCTTCTACAGGCAAGAGTTGCCAATCAGCCTACAATGTATGTCTTTGTAGTCGGGGAGAAAACCAGAGTACCCAGAGGAAACCCCTGAAGCACAGAGAGAACATGCAATCTACACACACAGGATGGAGGTGGGAATCAAAACCTCAACCCAATAAATCTGAATCTTCATTGCCTCAGTTGATATGCTATGAAGCAAAAAAGCTCACAAGTTCCAAATCCAAGTCTCACATCTTTAGTCATTTAGTCAAGTAAAGTGTACACTTACTTGATATGTACATATCATTTTTTAGAGAAAGTGGACATTGTATGGCATACAGCCAATCCTAATTAAATGCCAGAAACTATAGTCTATAGAGCTACTACTATAGAGCTATAATGTAGCAAAATTACACTTGCCTTTAAAAAATATAGGAAATATTGCTATCATCATTAATGTGTTCCTGCTGTATCTGATCAACCACTGTTCATTAATCAACATTATTTTAACAGACATATGGACATGTGCTGCTGCCATACGACTTCAGGTGAAGGTATTCTCATGCCATTTACTGTTATGATTATGGCTATTTGGTTTTTATAAACCCTGGATAATGGCTATTGCAAGCCTAAATCTGAAATCATGCAGACTTTCTTGAGCAGCACGCTTCGAAATAATCCCCATAAGATGGAGGCACTCCTCATAAAGTGGCATGTGACAATAGTAGCTGGGCATGTTGCCCATCTAAAGGCCTGGGAGATGACGTCCAGCTTCCAGTAGGGCCTGTTAGACAAGGGAGACACTTGTGTCTTTTCTACACATAAAATGAACAGTTGGTTTGAGAATATGATGGCTGCTTTTGGGGTTATGTAGGACCATAGGAAATGTACCAGCAGGCACAGCAGGGAATGCACTACAGCTGCCATGATGAGTATCTTATCTTCAGCAGAAGCCGTGACTGCATATGGTGACCTGACCAAAGCTTATTGTCACTAAACTCACTAAAGTCTTTCAGGGGAATCATTAATTGTGGAGAGTTTGGGGCTTGTCTTACTAGACAGACAAGAGGGATTTATACACCTGTTAAGGGCCTGAAGGTGTGGCTGTTCCTGCCAAGGGTTTGTGTTAAACAAGAAACCGGGTTGTGAAGAAAAAGTACTGTGTCAGTGGTCTATTTAGTCAGACAGATTTGGTGATTCGAAAAACCCACACACTCATATCTATCGTTTCTTTTGGCAAACTATCGAATGAGATATCATAAACAGACAAGGCAGATTAAAAAGGGTTGATTTTTTTGCTGGGACTGTAGCAATGCAATACAGACATCAACGGCTGACATGTGACAACCTGTGCATGAGTTAAGACAGGGGTGACCTATTTGTCCAAGTGCCCCATTAGAGCTTTCAAGAAAAAGATATGCTCTGTGGTGTGGTAAATTCTGATACATCTGTGATTGGGCAAAAGACTATATTCCAGTGCTATGGGTAGGTTACCACTATCCAGTCCATGTTTTAGGAGTAGCTGAAGTTATCACTGCAGATTTGGTTTTAAGTTGCATTTAAGCATGTTTGCCTTACACAGCCAGGGTTGGGGGTCTGCCTCTGCCTTGTGTGTGGGTAGTTTGTATATTCTCCCAGTGCTTTTGGAGTATTCCGATTTCCTCCCCCAGTCCAAAGATATGTGTTCTAGGCTGAATAGCATCTCTAAATTGTCTATAGTGTGTGTGATTGTACCCTGTAATGGGTTGGAATACTTTCCAGGGTGTCTCCGCTTTGTGACCCTAGTCCCCCGGGATAAAATTCAGGCTCCCGGCGACCCTGTTTAGGATACAGAAAATAGACGGATGGATGGGTGGATACCTTGCATATCAATCAGTGCACACTTCATACATATAATGTTGAATGTTATAAACACTCTAGTCTTGCATAGCCAGACCTTCAGACTGATAGCAGGTCCGGCAGCTTTTATTGGCCAAGGACCACACAGGAGGGCATCTGACTGACATGGTTTGTTTTGTTTTGTGTCATGTTTAGGTGTGTGAAGTGCAACCGTAGATCATTCAAGATAGACATGCAAATTAATCTATACCATCTATACCGTGAACTTCACATCATTTGGAAAATCCAGCATTTAGCTGATCCTCATAAGTGCTCATTGTCACAGATGCAAACACTTCCTTCTTCCATGAGGGAAGTAGAACATCACAGCAGATTTGTTTCCAGGCAGACCGTTTAAAAACAAAACACACGTCTCCCAAAAATCCTGTAGAATCCAACCAATCAGATGATGAATTCGAAACTCCAATTTTGTGTGCTGTATGCATTAGACGTTCAGCCAAAGGTTCATGGGTGTAACATCTGAGGCTGAAACTATAAACTCCCTGAACCAAAATCCTATTGGCAACTGAAAGCCATATCTTTAATGTCAGCGCTAATATTGGTTTAGGCAACTACAAACTCACATGATTAATCATTCATTACTCATCTCATGTGTATTTATTGTTTATGACATTGTCTCTGTACCATGATGAAATGAATGTTTTTTAAACCACTTGTAAACAATGATGTCTTCTTTTAGTTATTTACAAAGTGATCAGATTTACATCATTACAGGCAGGATTCAGTTACTGTTTCTATCATTTCACAGGTATGTTATGGGTTTTCACAGTGAGTGGATTTTATTATTCACTGAGAACATGCAGAAATACAGGGATTCAGAGCAGAATAGACTATAGCACTCTTAGAATAGATCCCAGTGGGATAACAGCATACTATATTTCAAATGCAATACATAGATGAAATATGACAAGACCATGTGTCACAATTATTGGCACCAAGGCTTTGTGTAACCTGATTTTGTTAACATAATGCAGGTTTTCTAATATAATGGTCAATGAGGTTGGAAAACACAGAAATATAAACCAAAGCCTCAATACAGTCTATTAAGAACCTCCAGGGTACCATGTTTTCTCTTGTGTATTCTCTTCTTTAGCTGATGCCACAGATTGTTAATGGGGTTAAGGTCAGTTGACTTGGATGACAAAATGGGATGTCAAAAGCTATGGTCTAGGATTGTAGTTGAGTCTGCCATTGTGAAGCTTGAAGCTTATCTTAAGGGGGTTGAGGCCAAGATCAAGACCAGGAGAAAGCAAGAATGAGTTAAGATTGAGACTGAAAGCTGCTAATGATAGCCTATGTTATCTAGAAAAAGGAAATACTTTTTGTCAAACTTTTTTTTTTCAGTCAAGAACAAGACCATATAAGTCAAAAGCCCATGACCAAGACCAATCCAAGTATAACAGCCAATATGTCCAAGACAAATCCAAATCATAACAGCAAACGTCTCAAGAATGGAAAGAAAAGTATGAAGATACAATATGATTTTTTGAAAAGTAGGCGTGGCATTTTGCTGGCTCCTCTTAATTGCATCAGAGTCACTGCAAATCAATACACAGTTCTTTTGACTGATCACCTTAATCCCATTTTGAAACTTCTCTCTTTTAGGATGATGACCCTGCCTCCTCCACAGTGCATGAAGGCTCTCTGGATGGCGGATGTTAAAGAAGATGAAAATGAATGAATGAATGAATGAATGAGCCTTGAATGGATGATGCTCCATCTCTCCAGGCCAGTTCCTGATATTCATTATAAGCACATTAACACTATTTTAATAACATGTGTTGGCCCAAAACCTCCCTTTTAAAATGTGAAGGTGTGGGCAGAAACCTTGATAAAGCTAATATGTTAGTTCTGTGCTTATACAGTCTGGTGGTTTTGGTTATATGGTTATTGTGCCAATATTTCATACTGATCCATTTCTAATAGTAATTTATGTATTGCAGCAGGAATTCTCAGGCCAAACTGACCATAATTCATGCAGTTAAGCTGATGAAAATGAAATGAGATTCTATTCATTATAGATATACATTATATTTTCACTAGACTTGACACAATATTAACTCATTTCTCAGATGCTTTTTCCCCAAAATGACTTAGAACCAAGCTGAGCAGCCGAACGTTAATCTTAAAGCTTTGACCACCGAACCGTCACCGATGCACGACTTTTGCTGAGCTTTCTACTATTACATAAAAAAGTGAAATGTGGAGTGTAGCGTTTTTCAGAATGTTCCATTATGGGGTGTGTGTGTGTGTGTGTGCAGACAGCTGCAGTGCTCTGGGTGGGGAGCATGACTCTTTTCTTTTGATGACCTGTGATTGGCTGCTGGGATTGACATCACATTGGTGACCTAGTTTAGTGGAGCAGCGTCCATGACATCAGCACTTGTCTTTATCACGCCTCACAGACTCTCTCTCTCTGTCTCATATTCTCATGCACACACACACACACACACACACGCTGCCCATACCCGATTTCATTTCATTTATCAGAATTCTGAATAAATCGTAATGGATCACTGCACCCTTTTGTGAAAACGTGTGACCCAGGATCATCTGCAAAATGAAAGAATCATTTCCCTTACCAAAACACTGTCTCTGCTCTGGAAGGCATCTGAGACTAACTAGCACTGACACTCGCTGATGTCAAAGGTCCAAAATGACAGTTGATGTCTCTATAAGCTAATACAGGACTCAATGTGTAGCCATAGAAACGACATCAGAATTATTGTAGATGTAGCAGCAGTTCATGTTAGGGCATTTAAAGCTGCAGTGCCCTGTAACAGTAATTGACAGCCTGAGCTGTTGGGTTTGATTTGGTAGCTTTTTCTGGATGCATGCATCATAGATCATCAGGGATGTATCATGGTGTGGTAACAGAGCCAGTAGCAGTGAGCTAGCCAGCTAATGACAGCCAGTTACAGCCAAAACAATACATGGAAAACACCAAGCAAGCAGCCATCTTTGGGAAGGAAACTAGACAAGCAGGTGGAAGGAAACCCATACAAACAGTGAGAACCTGACATATATTAAACAAGCTAATTTTACTTTTCACTATGATTTCAAGTGAGAAGGCCTGCTCGCTGTTCCAGGTAATCTCACAAGCACAAAGCATGAAGTACATCATACTTGGCAAATCATGTCTTCATGGATCTCACTGTTGTTGCACAGAAGCATTGTCATGATGTCATTGTCATTGGGCCTTTTAGTCCAAATGTTACAGCATACAAAGAACCTAGGCAAGTGTGTGCTTGGCTCAACATATGTTTCTCCTTATTGTGAGTTTCCTCAGCTTCTCTGGTTCCCTCTGACCTGCCAAATACATGACTAGTCTAAACTGACCATCAGTGTTGAGAAGTGTATGAATGTGTGTGTGTATGTGTATCTTCACTGGCATCCTCTCCCGGGAGGATTCCCCGCTCACACCCAGTGTTCCTGCGATAAGCTCCTGGATCCACCTCAGCTCTGACCTCAGTGCTTCCTGAACACAAATGAAATGAACTGATGTGCAATAGGCTGTTCCTGTTTCTGCTAATCACTTGTGTTCCATGCTATGACACTAGTTTTGGTACTTGTTGCTGTAGATTGCAGAAGCTATGCCTATATTTACGTTATACTGCACTGCTCTTTTATCTGCACCTTCCAGGTATACTGTGGTTCACACGGAAATAAACATAAAAACTCAACAACGCCTGAGGATCAGATTGCATGGGAAGTTGCAAAATCTCACCAAACTGGTGATTTAAGAGCTTGGCTCACGTTCTGATGAGTTCACCGTACAACACTGAACTGAAGGAAAATCCATTTAACAAAGACACTTTTTTAACATTTATTTTAATGATTGGATTTTTTTTAGTAGGATGATGTTGAAGGATTATAGACAATACATAACTCTCTAAATGACTAATCTATCTTTCATTACCAACTGTCTACATGAACATACACGGATTTTGCATGTACAGTGTATTATAAAGTGTATGTAAGTATATATACACCGATCAGGCATAACATTATGACTACCTGCCTAATATTGGGTTGGCCCCCCTTTTGCTGCCAAAACAGCCCTGGCCTGTCATCTACTGCGTATTCTGACACCTTTCTATCAGAACCTTCAGCAATTTGAGCAACAGTAGCTTGTTGGATCACACGGGCCAGCCTTCACTCCCCACGTGCATCAATGAGCCCGTGACCCTGTCACCGGTTCACCACTGTTCCTTCCTTGGGGCACTATAGATAGATACTGACCACTGCAGAATGGGAACACCCCACAAGAGCTGCAGTTTTCGAGATGTTCTGATCCAGTCATCTAGCCATCACAATTTGGCCCTTCGTCAAACTCGCTCAAATCCTTACACTTGCCCATTTTTCCTGCTTCTAACACATCAACTTTGAGGACAAAATGTTCACTTGCTGCCTAATATATCCCACCCACTAACAGGTGCCCTGATGAGGAGATCATCAGTGTTATTCACTTCACCTGGCAGTGCTCATAATGTTATGCCTGATCGGTCTATGAAGTATATAGTTTCCTACTCTGTATGTAGATAAATAGAGAATTATCATAGACGAGTGGTGGGATATTCACAGACGATTACACAGCTTGTGTATTTATGGAAAAGACCTCTGCAATGGCAGGAGTAATGTAGTGACAGAGAGAGAGATCTCAGGGTGAGAGAGAGAGATATGTATGTGTGTGTGTATGTGAGAGAGAGAGAGAGAGAGAGAGAGACAGAGAGATCCCAGTGAGAGAGATAGCAGTGGGATGTGAAAGAGTGAGAGATATCAGTGGGATGCACATAGGAAGAAGAGAAAAAACAGAGCAGAGGTCTGGAATGAGAGATCCTGTTTCTCCTCCAGAGAGTTATAAACCCTCCTCTCATTTCCTCCCTTCCTTTTTTCTCTTTCGCTCCCTCCGGCTGCTTGGGTCGCTTCTTTCTGTCCACCTTTTCTGCGCCTCTGCCTGGAGTGTAAACTGCAATCAGGACAGCAGGCCAGATAGTAAGCTGCTCTCTCTCTCTCTCTCTCTCATATACTCTTCTCATTTTGTTCTTTTTCTCATATATATTCCACTGAGCTGTTCATGGAGCAATAGCAATACAAAGAGCAGAGGGAAGGGCGCTCGCTCTGCCTCTCAAACACCACACACAGGTCCCGTGGGGAACTATTGTCCATTTAAAAAACAATCTTTTAAGAGCAGCCTCCTGAACAAACACAAGCTCAAAAAGAAACTGATTCCGGTATTTCAACTCATGCAATTACACACACACACACACACACACACACACACACTCAAAAAGAGCCAGATTCTCAGCAGGAGCCAGGAGCGTTAAATCACCTCTAGGGCGATTCAGCGCATGTTTGCTTGCTTTCTCAGCTTACTCTCACTCTCACTACTTTCCTCTTTATCTCAGTCTGTTCGTATCCTCTTTTCCCCTGTTCACTTTCCAGAAGATTCTTACCACGCCCCACACCAGCATGTATTTATTAATTATCATGTCCTCAGTAGCTGCATTATTTATTTGAATCCATTACACACAATACCACAATGCGCTATAGCATTAAATGCTCTATGTGTGTGACTTAAATGTGTGTGATCCATCTGCTGTTTCAGCCTTTCGTCATTTCTCATGCCCTGAACATTCTCCCCCACTGTGCCAAAGACTGCAGATCTTCAATCTCTCTCTATAGCCATAATAATAACTCCATATTCCTCCTTTTATTTACTAGCATCTAGCACTTTCTTTTTCATCATGCCCTGTTCTGTCACTGTCTCTTTGATTTATTCATTTTTCTGGCATTCGGTCCTGCCAACTTCCCTTCTGTCACTCATGCTTGAAATCAGCCTGTGGCACATTTTCTGCTCAGTCAGCATTCACACACAGACACACACAGACACAGTTATTAATTAATGGATGCTCAGTGCAGACAATGGGATATCGTATACAATCTGTGCCACCTACCACCTGTAGTAATGAAATGCATGATGATGATGATGAATCTCTCAGCAGCTCATCCATCTATTATCCTGCCTTTCTTATAATGAATGGTGAATCATCTGTGCTTGTGAATGCTAACTTCAATTCAGGAATCGAACATTCTGGAGTAATATTCTTCTTCTTCTCATATCCAGCCAAAGATTATATAGTTTAACATCCAAACAAGTTCATCAATGTAGAAATAAAACAACCAAGAAGCAAAGCTGTGAGCTTTTCATATCCCTGACTGTACACAGTGACCCAAAAGTCTCTATATGTAGAGGACATTTCTTCTTTTACTTTTTATCTTCTACATGATAAATAAAATCATTTCTTTGGAAAAAACATAGTCATCTCTCCCATCTTGGACGGGATATGAGGCTGGCAGATTGGCAGCAGTGTTGTGTGTGATGTACTCGCCATGTTTCCTGTGAAAGTACATTGCAACCTTGCGGCAGCTTCCCGGTCCAAAGATGAGAATGATTTCAATATGTCAGATAGGTCAATATGTTCTTTTGCCCAAGGCATTCTTTAAAGGCTTTCATATATATATATATATATATATATATATATATATATATAAAACAACAAAAAAACAACAACCAATGAACCAAATAAATAAATAAATAAATAAAAAGATTTTTTTAATTACATAATTCAATCATTTAATCAATATAATTTAATAAAATATTTATTTTATTTATTTAGTTAATTAGTTAGTTATAGAAAGCCTTTGACAAATGAATAACATATTTATTTTATATATAAACTATCCATTTTCACAGCGAGAACATGCGAACTTTAGTACTCAAACCTAACCCTGTAGGTTTAGACCACTGTTTAGACCACATACAGAAACTAAGTATGAAAATTTCTGGAGGACATGTTGCTAATAATTCTTGATCTTGAGGATGTGTACTCTGGCTCTACCTCAAAATATATTTAACGATGCTGGAGTAAGTATGGATTTAAAATGAGGCATCTCCTTTGCATCCCTAGAGAGCATTAACTCTATATAATTTCATAGACTCTGACTGTTTAGCTTGTTTTCTTAATAATGTGGACAAACGGTAGCTAATACACTATAATGCCAAAAGTTTTGGGACGTCTGCCTTTACATGCACATTAATTTAATATGGAGTTGGCCTGTCCTTTGCAGCTTCCCAGCTTTAATTCTTCTGGGAAGGCTTTCCACAAGGTTTAGGAGTGTGTTTATGGGAAATTCTGACCATTCCACTAGAAGTGCATTGGCCTGGCTCACAGTCTCCACTCTAATTCATCCCAAAGGTGTTCTATCAGGTTGAGGTCAGGACTTTGTGCAGGCCAGTCAAGTTCCTCCACACCAAACTCTCTCATCCATGTCTTTATAGACCTAGCTTTGTGCACTTGTGTGCAGTCATGTTTGAACAGGAAGGGGCCATCCCCAAACTGTTCCCATTAAGAGTTCCTTTCACTGGAACTAAGGGGCTGTGCCCAACCCCTGAATTGAATGATTTGGAGGTGTCCCAAAACTTTTGCCAAAATAGTGTAGAAATTGGCTAGGCAGCAGGTGTTTACAGTTAATGGTAAAAGTTGATATTTTAGTACTCATGAATTCATTATTAAACTATGTAGTGCCAGTCATTCCTAGAGACCAGCAAATCTAAAGAGACTGAATGATGCTTTAAGGCAAAAAGTTGCTTTTAAATAAAAAGCCAACAGTTTTAGATGGCATAACATGACTCCATTTTCCATCGGTCTATGTTTTAAAGTGCTTATCCTACACACGGTCATGGGGAACCTATCCCTTAGAGGACTCTGGGCACAATTTGGGGGACAACACATCACACAGGGCCTTTGGACTTGGGGAGGAAACCAGAGTAACCCAGAGGAACCCCCAGAAGCACAGGAAGGACATGGTAACTGAACCCCAATCCGAGAGAGGTCCATCTATTTAAAAAAAAAAAAAATTCTTTTTAATACTTTAGTGCATGTTTTGGCTGGATACTTCCACTTTTATCGGAGTAAGATTTTTAAGATTTTTTTCCACACTTAGTATAATTCCTTAGTATTTTTCCCCGCTCCTACTAGGTTGTTTAGATAACTGCTTCATCCTGGTCAGGGTTGCGGTGAATCCGGAGCCAATCCTCATTCCTGCACAGGAAAATTTAGAGTTGCCTATCCATCTACTGGCATTTTTTTTTTTTTTGAGAATGGATAAGAAACCCACACAGACATTTAGAAAGCATGCAAAATTATGTGAGCTACAGCACCATGAGTAAATAAGAAATGAGAAAATAGCACTCTGTTTGGCTTTCTACACACAGATATTTATAATGGGTGTGAATTATTGTGTACAAAGGAATTTGTGTTTAGCTAATTAATGTAGGTACAAAGTAGGTGTGTCTGACAGTTTTAACTCTATGCAAATTGAATTTAGGTACAAATAACAAAACAACAAAAAAAAAAAAAAAGCTTGCTTTAATTCCAGCATGGCAAGTTCGGCATGATGAGGTTCCAAAAAAACATAATTACCTGAAGGCAAAGCTCTTGATTTGCGATATTTCTTCACATTACCATCGTGTTTTTCTTTTCTTTTTTTTTTTTTCTTTAAAACCCAGCTCCATGCCACACCTAGTCTCCAAGCGAGATGGAGTCAGTCCAAGAGCTTGGAAAAATACTGTTCACTCTAAACAGAAAAGGCAAGGAAAGAGGCAGGGTTCATATAGTAATAGTACAAACTGTGCCTTTGTTTTCCTTCATCTGAAAACTGAAAGTTGCTTGTTGCTGGCCTCACCCTTCATTACTTGTTAGCCACATGGGCATTTTTGCATGTTCATTTCAGGAGAATGCACATAAATATCCACAAACAGAACCTTCCCTTTCCTGCATTTTGTAGCCAAAGCTGTTCGAACAAAACACTTTACAGGTTACGTAAAAAAAAAACCCAACATAAAATCAAGGATTCCTGCAATAAAAAATAGTACAGGATTGTAATTAGAATGTCTATTCCTATAAGGAGTTATCTTAAAGCACAAGGACCACTTCTACAGGATTTTCTTTTTTTTAAATAAAGATCCCTTTTGGTAAGATTCCTAAAGGTGCATTATTCGATTGTATTTTTTTTTTTTTTTTTTTTACTAAACCAGTTTGATTGAACGCACCCCAGTAGACACTGTACAGAGAATTTGTACTTAATGAGCATATTGCTCAACCTGCAGTAACATCGTAAACAAGGTGGAGGGGGTAGTTCATGGGGCGGGATCAACGAAGAGGGTAGTGCTGTTGTTTTGGGTGTTGATCAGGAACTGAATAAGAAACAGCCGGCAAAACCGACCTCTGTAATTACTTATGCTATGTTTGAAACAGTATCCCACCAAACTACTCTTTACATTTCTGCCATATATAGGATGCTGTTTTTTATAGAGCATTACTGGAAAAGTGGAAAAACAAAACAAAACCAAAAAAAATTGTAAAGAAAAATAAGTAAAAAAAAATTAATTAATACTAATACTCTAAATAATGTAGTCTGTCTGTCTGTCTGTCTGTCTGGATTTTAAACCTCCCAAAGTATATTCTGTAATCTCCAATAACTTCCAAATACCAAGACATTATTTCCAATAGAATAGAATTATTAACTAAAATTAGATTTTTATTTTTTATTTTTTAGAATTTTTCGACAAGGGATACTCCATAGTTACATTTATTTTGTGAAGTTTTGGGTGTACTAAAAAAAAAAAAAAATAAGAAGGTTTTATAACAGAAGTCTTCCTTTGCTGTTGATATCCCTGTACTATTTATACTGTGACAGACTTAAATTTCGACATATGCTTAATAAGAATAACAAAAACTCAAGTGTACAATTCAGTTCAGTTTTATTTGCAGGGAACTTTAAGCGGCTTTAAAGAAATATATCAATTCAGAATAGAATTTATCCTATTGAACAAGGCAGAGGTGACGATGGCAACAAAAACCTTCCTGAGACGACGACACCCGATAATTTCGCATGTATATCTGTATTCTATATGGTCAAAAAGGGGAAATTCATTCATGTTTTAATGAAGTCATTACTCTAGATATGAGAACTAATACTGTGGCTAACATCAGATAGCATAATAGACTCATTATATCTTGCCTACTGCATTTATTATTATTTATTAGTTTATAAAAGAATTATTTATTATATTTAATTATCACAGCTTGATAAGATTATATTCCTGTGTGCATTTTCTATTCATTTTCTTCAGCCATTTACATTTGAAGTGCAGTCCATGTTGAGCTTTAAAACAAAGTTTTATATTTTTATTTTATATTATTTTATTTATTTATATTTCATAAACTATAGCAATGAGCATCCTCTAAACAGTTGCTTTTCATGATCTAGCTACATTGGTGAGTCCCATGACAGAGGCTTCATTAGCTAGCTAGTTTTTGTTGTTGATGTTGTTTTTGTGAGACATTTACAGCAATCTAGCTAGCTTACAAACATAATATTTAACATATAGTGGGTTTTAGGTTGTGAAAGTTATTCAGTTTTTATTCCTGTCACGAAGTAAAACATGGATGCTAGCAGGAGGGCTAGTTAGTTAGTTGAGGTGAGGCAATTCTTCACAGAATGCTAGTAAGTGCACTCCTTGAAAAATTAGCTGGTAGTTTATTTTTTCCAGCAGGTAAGGTCTTGACTAAATTGACCGATACATGTTTGAGATTTTTAAAATGCCTTCCTTTTATGGTATTTTCTTCAATAATAGCATGTCTAAGGTATAGCATTAGTAGCAGAAACTACCAGCATGTACCAGCTAGTATATTTTGCTGGCAGTTGGACTAGTTTTTTTGTTTGATAGCTTGTCAGGCTAAGCTGGATTTTACATTTAAAACTACATTCTTTTGTGTTCAGCTAGCTCATTTTAGAAAGGAGTGGCATGGTGGTGCAGCGGGTGGCTCTGCTGCTTCACAGCTCCTCATGTTTAATGCTGAGCTCAGGTTACCTTCTGTGTGGAGTTTCCCTGCATGGGTGTTCTCCAGGTTCCCCAGTTTCCACAGACCTTCCAAAAACAAGCAGGGAGATGTACTGGCTACATTTTGTTGACCCTTGATGTGAAGGTATGTTCTGTGGTGAACTGGTGTCCCATCCAGGGTGAATTCCTGCCCTGGTTTTCTTACATTAAGCACTAGGCCTCATGATGGTCCAGCAGCAGGATCCTGCACTCTCACTGCTGCGGCCCGGGTTCGATTCCTAGGCACGGCGCTAACCCAGCCACTGAAGAGTTAACTCTCAGTGCCAGTCCCAAGCCAGGAAGGGCATCCGGCATAAAACCTGTGCCAAATTGAAACGTGCGAACTAAATGATCCGCTGTGGCGACCCCGAGCAGGCGAAAGAACAACAACGAGATCAAGATAAATTTTTTACTAAAGATGAAGGAAAGAGTTACAATGTTAGTTAGCCAGTAGGCCCAAGGAACGTGTGTACACGAGAAAATAATGCTCTCCTAAAAAGTGCTGATGAAATCTTCTTGACATTAAAGTTACTAATCATGTGATTCAGATACCCGAGATTCTGGTTACACCACTTGTGCGTGTATTTTGAGCTATGTGCTGACCCTCTGGTGGGAAACTAAAGCGGAATTGTTCTTTTTTTCTTCTTTTTGAGAAGAGCCACCAAGTTAAACTGCCTGCTTTAATTATTGTTTTGTTTGCTAAAAAAATGTCTGCACATTTGTGGCAGCCAAAACAGCCAAGTGAACCTGAACTTGTGGCTGATAGGAGAATGTTCTGCTCGTAAACTGCTTGAGAAAGTGCAGTGTCACGGTCTTGATAGGTCTGGTACCATATTCCATATTTGGAGATACCTCATTTGTGAGCTTTTGGCATGGTGTCAGGGTTTAAACCCAGAGATGCATTTAAATACATCCGAATAAGGCTGAAGGGGGCTCAAAACCCTGCGGTCTACATCGAGGCTTGGCTTCTGTCCGATTCCACTTATAGTGTACACTTTAAGAAAGGAAATTATAACAATCGCATGGGTTCTCTTTTCGAGTCAGGTTTCCTCCTCATATCGAGTTTTTCCTTGTTGCCATCACCTCTGGCGTGCTCATTAGGGATACATTTATATTTAAAACTCTGTGAAGCTGCTTTGTGACAATATCCTTTGTTACAAATAAAATTGAATTAAAATTAATTTTCTTCCTTTGGTTTGTACTATATGATGTGAAATTCATAGACTAGACAGTAAAGTGCATACTGTATACATACACTAGTGTAAGTGCATAGTGTGTAGTATGTCATTTGGGACACAGTTAAGATTAGAACAAAGCAGAACAGAGTTTCAGAAAATGTTCTGAGTAGAACTGACAAAAAAAAAAAGAGGAAGCAGCATTAAATAAATAAATAAATAACGAACTCAAGTCAGTTGCTAGCTGAACTTGATACTTGATCAAAATAAAATATAGCCTATAAAAAATATAACATTTTTGGTACATTCCAAATTATTATTATTATTATTATTATTATTATTAATAAGTTATTATTATTATTATTATTATTATTATTATCTAATTAGATTAATTATAATTAGAGCCTAAATATTCATTGTAATTTACTAATTAATGAAAATTAATGAATAAATTCATTGTAATAATATCATAAAGCATCACTATATTTGACTAGAACCATTAATTCATACAGTTCGTAGCATGCACACACTCTATAGGGATCCAAACGCCATTGAATCTGTTAAAAGAAACAATTCTATAGATCTGCACAGTGTTGCACAAAACGTCTAGAATCTTTTATTGAAATTTATTACAGAACAAAAAGAAAAAAACGAGTAGAATGAAACGGCAACAAACATGTCTCTGGAGCACAATCTTCTACTTAAATGTCACTAGACTCACAACAAAAAAACAAAACAAAATTAAAAGTATATACTGTACAAGCTAAATTATTTTTTTTTTTTTGTTGTTCACGGGTGATCTGAGACCTCAGACATACTCACCCCATAAAATCAGTTTAGAATCAAATCCCACTGAACTTTACAACTGAAATAGTGAGTGACGCTGCCACTGACAGGTGAGGAATGGAAGTGCAATGACCGAGAGGGAATCTTTAAAGCCTGCTGCTGGAAGGAGGGGAAAAAAAAAGGAAATCACTCATATTAGGGGTGGGAAAAAAAATAAAAAAATAATGGAATGGTGAAAAGATGTAGTGTGTTCCGAAAGGGATCTGATTTTTCGTTTGTTTGTTTGTTTATTTATTTATTTATCGCACAAGATTTGTGGACTTAACCCCGAATGCATGCTGTGTGTGGTGTAAGTTTAGGCACCCACGTATTTCAGCGTAAAGTCTGTGTGGTTGCGTAAGAACTGACGCTTTAAGAGTGGTCTCCGTTAGTGCTGTCTCCGTCGTCCTCTCCTTCCTCCTGTTCTACTTCATCCTCCTCTTCGTCTTCCTCCCTTCCCCGGCTCTTGATCTTTATGGGCGCGCACACACACACAGAGAGAGAGAGAGAGAGAGAGAGGTCACACACTCCCAAAATAGAACTCCAGCAACTCTACCCAACTCTCATTTCTTTTTTCCCCAATCCCCACTTCATCTCTCCACTACACACCTCCTCTTCCTCTAAATCACCCTCTTCCTCATAATCGTTCATTTCCACGTTCTCTCTGTCCTTTTTCACGCTGGGATGCTGAGGGGATGTCTCCTCCGCTTTAATGCTCTTCACCTCTAAGCACAAAAGAACATCGGAACATTCAACACACACACATCAAATGTTACCATACATCTTCGTTAAGTCGAAGGTAAAATAAATAAATAAAAAGCCTAAGGAACCGATTTATTCTATCTTTTAATTACTATATAGGGGAGTTAAACATTTACATACTTAGTATTTAGTAGCATTGCCTTTTAAATGCTTGAACTTGAATCAAACGCTTCGTCGAGCTTCACTTCACACTTATTTTGCTCATTCCTCGGGACAGAACTGGTGTAAGAACACTTAGGTTTCTGGGTCTCCTTTGCTCAGACATGCTTTTTCAGTTCAGTCTACAAATTTTCACTGGATTCAGGTCAGGGTTTTGTGATGGCCGCTTCGATCCTTTCACTTTTCCAGCATTCACAATGCTGCCATTCCCATGCTTCACAGCTGAGATGGGGCCTCTTTGGATTTAAAAGCTCACCATTTTCCCCTCCATGTCATCCTTGTTCAGTATATTTATGCTGGTAAACAACAAATTTTGATGCTATGGTGATACAGGACCCCATCCTCTTCATGGAGGATGTACATATTTAGTAGTTGATACCTCCAACTCTTTCTCATGGGGTTTTAAGATCAGCTCTGGGAGTGAATTTGCATCTCTGTGCTGAACAAAGTCTTTGTTGTTTTAACATTTTAAGAATTGCTTAGGGTAAAAAGGCACTGGCTCTAAAGGTGAACCCTTAATGGGCAGTGCTGGTTCAAGTGGTTAAAGCTCCGAGTTGCTGATCATGCCCCAGCACCAATGTTGGGCAATTTAACAAGGCCCTTAACTCTCCCTCCTCCAGGGGTGCTGTATCATGGTTGCCCCTGTGCTCTGACCCCAACTTCCTCAGCTGGGATATGTGGAAAAAAAGGATTCAAATGTGCTGTAAATGTATATATGGCAATAATAAAGGTTTCCTCTTTTAAATAAAGTCATGTGTGCACTCGCAGTTAACTCCTAATTGACACTCAGAAGATTCTAGAAATTCTTCTTATCTCCTAAAAGATCTTTTTTTTCCCCCCCACACTGGAATTCTGATATATTAAAGCTGAAATAAGTCTCTTTCTATATGAACTATGACATGGGTGAAGTAGATCCCCTAACTGATTTGCTAAAAGAAATACACTGAGATCATTCTATCTGTAATAGCGTCATTGCTATAAAATACTTTGTCCTCATTTGCGCAATTACTATTACTAAAAAAGAAAAAAAATGCAAAGTATGTGTGGCAGAACAGAGACGCACAGACACAAGATACACAAGTTCTTTGTTCAAGAACAAGAACAGTGTCTGTGTGTGTGGTGTGCAAGAGTATAACACCGAGAGACTCTCAGAGTGTGTGTGTGTGTGTGTGTGTGTGTGTGTGTGTGTTTTGCCTGATTTCTTGCTGTGTTCTCTTTCCATTCTCTCCAGGCTCTCCAGGAGGTAGTCCACTTTGTGTTTGATTTGAGTCAGCTCCTTTTTGATGGTTTGCAGGTCATCAGCTCTCACTAAACACACACACAAACAACACGTCACTGTAGAACCCTTGGCAGTTGTGGACAAAACCATTGCATTTTTCCTATATGCACATGCTGTGATTGTGTATCTACAGGTGTATGTATATGAGTATAAATACAATGATCAGCCATAACATTATGACCACCTGCCTAATATTGTGTTGGTCCCCCTTTTGCTGCCAAAACAGCCCTGACTCATCGAGGCACAGACTTCACTAGATCCCTAAAGGTGTGCAGTGGTATCTGGCACCAGGATGTTAGCAGCAGATCCATTAAGTCCTGTAAGTTGCAAGATGGACAGGACTTAAAGGACTTTTGGACATGCTCTGATCCAGTCGTCTAGCCATCACAATTTGGCCCTTGTCAAACTCCTTACGCTTGCCCATTTTTCCTGCTTCTAACACATCAACTTTGAGGACAAAATGTTCACTTGCTGCCTAATATATCCCACCCGCTAACAGGTGCCCTGATGAAGAAATGATCAGTGTTATTCACGTCACCTGTCAGTGCTCATAATGTTATGCCTGATGTGTGAAGAAGTACTAACTGGTGCGAGAGGTTCTCTGGCTGCTCTTGGTGGAGAAGCTGCTCTTGGCGCGGCGGCTGCCGCTCACGCTGACCCGAGGCCGCTTTGAGGGAATGACTGCACGGGAGAGCGGGGGAGGAGGAGGAGGTACCCGTGAGGGGTAGGTGTACACCCTAACAACACACACAGACATATACACTATTATTTAACTCCAAAACTCCAGAAACATCATGTCAGTGTAGTGTAACGGCTTTACAGTCAATTCATGTTACTGACTCGCCCGTGTTCCTGAGAGCAACAGTGTGCAACAATGTACTTTGCATATCAAACATCAATAGTGCAGTGGCGGCGGTCAGAGTTCAGCAGGTTCACGCAGTTCAACATTGTTTAAAACATGATAAGTTGGAGGAACGGCCGGTAAACAGCAAGTCTGTGTTTATTCTGGTTCCCCATGATGGGGTCATGTTCCAGTTAATAGAAGAGAAGAGAAGAGAAGAGAAGAGAAGAGAAGAGAAGAGAAGAGAAGAGAAGAGAAGAGAAGAGAAGAGAAGGGAAGAGAAGGGAAGAGAAGGGAAGGGAAGGGAAGAGATTTAATAACACTGGGTGAACTGGAAAGGCACTGCAGTGCTCACCTGTCATAGTAATCTCTCTGGAAGTCATAGTCAAGATCAAATGAAGAACTGGGGGGCAAAAAAAGGAGAAAGGGAAAGAGTTAAATCTATACAGCAGCATTTAAAAAAAAAAAATGTCTGAAATGATGCAAACCTGTACATATCTCCTGCTGAACGCTTGATAGTCTTCGATCTGTGAGGCTTCGGTTCACCAGCTAGGTTAATGTCTGTGAAAGAAGGAGATCATCATGCTCTCAGATTCAAATGTAGTTCATGAATTGCAAAAGAATTTCCGTAATCTATAAAGGACAATGAAAGAGAAGCTGAACAGCGTGAAATCTTTCTTGGCTAAAGGAAAAAGTCAACAAAGCGGTTTCCTTCTCCAGCTAATCACAGGGCTGACGATGTGGTTTGTGGTCAAATCCGTTATTTTGTGACTAAAGCTGTGATGCTGACATGAGTGAGTTACTGCACTGCTGCAAAAACATTGACTTGTTAGGACTGGCAGTCTTTATGATTACAGCAGCAGCTGTTTGTTGTAGAAGTCTATTGTAATTTAAAGATACTACTACTAGCTGTATATTTAGTCTATCAGCCTAAAGGGGCCACCCTTACCCAGCACTTGTCCCACAACCATTCGTCCATCCTCCCCGGCCACGGCGGCGCGTGCGTTCCGCTCGTTCGAAAACTGGACGAAGGCGTAGCCCTTGTGCACTGAGCAGCCCACGATCTTGCCGTACTTGCTGAAGATGGCCTCCACATCGGCCTTGGTCACCAGCATGGTGTTCAGGTTGCCGATGAAGACGCGCGAGTTGAGAGAGCGCGGGTCCGTCTTGTTGGTCACGTTACTCGCCATCAGGCTGCTCGTAGTTGGCGAGTGACTGTGTAGGAGTGGGGTTGGGGGGGGGCAGGGAAGGCAAGAAAACAGGACACGGAGGGTACGGGAAAGAGAATAGATGCCAGAATGACTATTTGGGGTGGACAAGACTAGTCTAGCAAAAGTGCTACAAAGCAATTCCACCGGAGGGGGCCACTCACTGGTCAGGCTCGTACGAGCTACCGTGAGCTTGAAGATGAGAGAGTTTTGTTAAAAGCACATATTTACAGATGTAAAAGGACCTACCTCGGATGAGGAAACTAACAAAGCAACCGAGATTTAGTACAGGTTTAAAAAAAAAAAAAAAAAAAAAAAAAACCAGCATGAGCAATAATAACTAGCACATAAAAGACACCACTGGGTTTTGCACATGCTTCAGGAGTGCTAAATCAAGCAGAAGACCTGAACCATATTTCTCCCAAATTAGAATAACTCTCTCTCACACACAAACACACACAGATTTGCACTGGGATGTGTACTAAATCCCACACACACAGTATATAAGACTTTACATAAAAATGTGAATTGTATACTTTGAGATTTGGACATCAACATGAATAATCATTTAGTCTTGCTTGTGAAAAATGAACCACCATATTAAATATACCTCTGCAACCACCACTAAAAATCAGGTCTTTATTAAAGTACTAAAGCATTAAGATTCGATGCAATTTGTGTGGTCAGTAAATCGAATCAGGTCGACGTCGACTCAAAGCGGAGACCGATGTGGGTCCTTACGGAACACCGCATGCCGCTTGCTGATTGGCTAAACCTCACAAGGCTGTGTTAAATGGAGGACAACCAAGTTTCTAGGAATTGGTGGATGTCTATTTGTAATCAGAGTTGAAATCCATCCTAAATGAAGCCAGGCTATAAACCTGGGACATGGGTAACTTCGCATTAAACTTAAGAGAATGAAAAGTGCAGTTGTTTTTTGTTTTTTTTTGATTTTGGAAGGGGGGATGCTTGTGATACTGTACTTCATCTGTACTTCAGTCAGCATGGTCATGCGATGTTCACTAACTACCTGTGCTTTCCTTTTATGTTAATGTTAACGCGGTCTTGAATTTGCTGTAGCGTTTATTTCCCTATTTTCAGCTTTCACATGTTTTTTCAACGTGTTGCTGTTTTTCCTGATTCTGCAGGTTGGTATGTTGGAGCTTCATGTAAATGCATGAATTATATTTTGCTTATGGTCCAAAATGGCCTTAGTACATAACATTTATATTAGCAGAGCAGCGTAGGCTCACTTATATGACATTTCCTTCATCAGGTAGAACTAAGAATGGTAAGTATAGAGAATAATGTACTAATGTGGCATATTCTCTTACTTCATGTTACTGAATCCTAAAAATCTTGTTGGAAAAAAAAAAATATTTTTTTGACATAAGACACCAATAAACACATTTACAATCTTAAATAAAACAGTACTAATGTATTAAGAAACATTTTGTTGGTGATTTATGAAGAGTAACTGTGCAAGTGATGGCATGTCAAATCACTATCATGGTAATCCTAATTTTGGGAAAATTTCCCCAGTGGTGCAGTGTGCAAGTGCAGTTTATTCCCCCAGTGGTGCAATAAATTTGACTAGAAATCTTCATGGATTCTGCAGTTTAATTAAAAAAGTCATGTAGATGTTTCCTCAGATAGAACCTGATAAGTGGCACTCACTTTTATCTAGCTGCAAAAAAATATATATATATATATACACTATATTGCCAAAGTTTTTGGGACACCCCTCCAAATAATTGAATTCAGGTGTTCTTTTTCAGGGGTTGGGCTCAGCCCCTTAGTTCCAGTAAAGGGAACTCTTAATGCTTCAGTATACCAAGACATTTTGGACAATTTCATGCTCCCAACTTTGTGGGAACAGTTTGGGGATGACCCCTTCCTGTTCCAACATGACTACGCACCAGTGCACAAAGCAAGATCCATAAAGACATGGATGAGTGAGTTTGGTGTGGAGGAACTTGACTGGCCTGCACAGAGTCCTGACCTCAACCTGATAGAACACCTTTGGGATGAATTAGAGCAGAGACTGTGAGCCAGACCTTCTCATCCAACATCAGTGCCTGACCTCACAAATGCGCTTCTAGGGCAATGGTCAAAAATTCCCATAAACACACTCCTAAACCTTCTGGAAAGCCTTCCCAGAAGAGTTGAAGCTGCAAAGGGTGGGCCAACTCCATATTACATTCACGTGCATGTAAAGGCAGATGTCCCAGTTTTGACCTGGCTCACAGTCTCCGCTCTAATTCATCACAAAGGTGTTCTATCAGGCTGAGGTCAGGACTCTGTGCAGGCCAGTGCACCAATCTCTCTGTGCAGTCATGTTGGAACAGGAGCAGGAACAAAGTTGGGAGCATGAAATTGTCCAAAATCACTTGGTATACTGAAGCATTAAGAGTTCCTTTCACTGGAACTAAGGGGCCGAGTCCAACCCCTGAAAAACAACACCTGAATTCAATGATTTGGAGGGGTGTCCCAAAACTTTTGGCTTTTAGTGCATCTATCTCAGCTCAGAGATGTGTGTAAAAAGTGAAACTGAAATGATTTCTACTTTTTTTTTAATCATCTTTTCATTTCAGTATGATTTGGCTTGAAGACACTTCCTCATGTCAGGTAGGTCTGGCAAATCTCTCTCTTTGAATTAGGTTTGGAAACAATAAAAAGTATTCTAACATGTGATTGGTTCCTTGTCACTATAACAAATTAATAAATATATTGATCCCCAGATGAGCTTCTGAAAAGTAGATTTTTCTTATTTAATAAAAAAAGTAACCCATTTATATACCCAGTGTTGCATTCATGGAGTTAATTTTTTTCTTCTTATACCACAGCGCTGTTGAGTTCTCAAATCTGATTGGTAAAAAGATTTTTCTACAACAGCGGCTCTGAAGAACGTGCTGAACAATCTGTCTCTCATTAAATAAATAAATAAAAACTTATAATTATTGATATGGTGAGGATTCCTTTAACAGCATGGTTATTTAACATTGTGGAAAGTGTTCAATCTGTTAAATTCCTTCTTATAGGAAGACAGATACGGAAAAGGGTTTTTTAGGTCTTATTATTTTTACAAGAAAAAGTTCATCGCTGCTATAATCAGTCCCTTCAGGATTTCTTAGGATTTTTTTTTTTTTGCAGTTGTTGCTTCCAGAAATGCTCATTTTTGCTCCGACTTTTTTAAAAATTCGAGACGTAAACTGTGATCTGCATGAAAACTACCGATTGGTGAAATTTCCAGCGCATGATTCTCCTACCATATGTAATGTATTTTAATGTTATCGTGTTCGACGCACAGGAATTCGAAGACGACTTTGGCTGAATGCATTCTGATAACATCACATGATAATAAAAATCAGCGAATGATGAAAATCCTCCGAACATCATGGAGTTTGTCGATTTCGTTCTGTGAGTGCAAAAAAAAAAAAAAAAAAAAAAAAAGTGCCAGATTCTGGAGGGACTGTATAAAATAGAAAACAGGAAATTAACTAGAAACTTGATTTGAAAACATTAAATAGAACTATTGACAGGTTTATAATATGACGTGCAGTTCTTTACATTCAAACAATTACAGGAATGCTGTGGTATAAGAGAAATAAAAGACTTTCGGAACCTGTTATGTTGGACCTCATCATCATCAGGTGGTCGATTTATTTTCCTACTGAAGCAACACCAAAGTTTTGCATTAGAACACAAGCATTGCTTATATGTGTGAATAAAGTGAACATGATCTTTAAATCTACAGGGTGTGTGTGTTCTATACATTAGAATGCATTTAGGATTTTCTAACATTTGTATGCAGTATACAGAGGGGGAGGGGGGAATTGTCACTCACTCCATTCTGTGTTATTCGGGTCGAGTCGTCTGTCTGCCTGATTCTGTTGGAGAAAAGAGGGGTCATTATTGGTCCACCGGTGAGCTGTTGCTCAGCAGTGCATTCAGGGTAAAAGGGGAGGCGGGTGTTCGGTGACACGTTAACACCACCCCCCCCCTCTCTCTCTATCAAGGTCACACCAACAACAACCCAGACTGGGGCAGCGCTGCTACCGCCACCTAGTGGCAGAATGACGCAATGACTACGTGGAAAAAGGAAAAAGGGGATAGAAAGTTGATGCGTTTAGGCTACTGGAGATCTTTCCTGGCTGTGTACCAACAGTGCTTTTAATATGCCCTTGCTATGGGAGGGGAAAGCTAGCTGGTTAGAACTACAACTAAAAAAAAAGGCCAATCGCCTCATTCTTCGTCTCCTAACAGACATCCATGTGATGTAAGCGTGAAGCAAAGGGTGTATTAAAACATGTATTGGAACACAGCCTCAACATTCATGAGTCATATATGGTGCCGCTGCTTATTTCACCAAAAGAGCTTTCGGCTATTAGATGGTCAAGCGCCGGGTCAAAGAGCGTCTACTGTAAATAGACATGCGTTGATTTGATACTTCTAGCACTTGATCAGTTTAAATACAAGCAGCACAATATATGATGCGACCACACACACACTAGGTCAAAGACAGGAAAAAAGGATCTATTCTTCTAGGCAGTAGGTGAAACATTCTCTATCGACGGACAAAACAACATTCAGACTTAAGACATTACATATGCTTGTGCATTTTATTTCTTTTAAAGAATGGTCTATGGTAGCAAACATCTCTGGTATATACATGAGATAAAAATATATACAGTCTGTGCATTTGAGCTTTAATTACATTAAAGGTTTATGGCAAGTCTTTAGTTATATATAGAGAGATGTAGTGTGGATTCATATTGCCAAAAAAATAAAAAATAAAAATCATCATCTAGCAGATATGCAGTGCAGAAGCTGACCCGTAAACTGTAGAAGGGCTGAGAAACGTTTAAAAAAAATAAATAAATAAAATAATTTCAGAGACTCTGTTTTCTAAAAACAAACCAGGTGCTCCGTTTGGGCTTCATCCAATCACACGCACTTTTGTAAATTATTTAGCTAAATTCTCATCGGATCAGCGACTAGCTACAGGAGCAGAGCCGTTTGGTCAGAACAGGGAGAGTTTTCACACTTGCATAGAGTATTCTTTTATTCACCCTCTCACTACAACAACCTTCTTGCTTTAAAGCTGACCAGACTGTGAAGCATGCCATAAGTGGTATGGTGAAGCGCAAACACAATGCAAAAAGGCACTGATATCTACAAACTATTGTTAAGAAGAAACTAGCGCTGTTGCCATTCAGTCTCGTTAGTTACTGATCTGCTTAAACGAATGAATTATTAAAATTTAAATTAAATAATATTACGTATTTAACTTGCGTGTTTGTAGTGTATTGGGTTTTTGATAGCAAATTATTTATAGCAATTTTTTAAATATGCAGTGTTCATTATTTATTTCCTAATCAGTGTCTTACAATAAATAGAAATAATGTCTCTCTTATAAATTACTTTATCATCCTGTGACATATTTACCACAACATGGTATAAACGTTTAGCCACACTACTTGTTATATTATAGTTATTTATAGAAATGTTTCAGATTTGTTTTTTTATTCGTTCATTGACCCGATGTAATGTTCTTTTGCTGACCTGAATGTCCCCTTTCTTTTGCTCTCTGGGGTCATTTCCTCAAGTAAGCTTTCTTGTCAACATATTTAATAAATAAATGTAGTAAAGCTACCTGAAATCGAATTGAAATGTGAATAAATTTAGCCACACAGGGAGAAAACGGACTGAAAACTGGGGACTGCTTGGGTGTTACTTTCAAGACTAGGAGCCTAAAAAAAATAGAGAGAGGGAAAAAAAAATTAATAATAATAATAATAATAATATATAATGTGTTTGTTGGAGGGTGGCTTTCTATGAATGTTTAAATACTTGGAATTAAAATCCATTTAGCCTGATAGCTATTAAAATAATTTGTCTTGCTATGAATCATTTTTAATAAAAAAAAAAAATAATAAAAAAATAAAAAAATAAAAATAATAATAATAATAATAATAATAATAATAATAATAATAATAATAATAATAATAATAATAATAATATATAATGTGTTTGTTGGAGGGTGGCTTTCTATGAATGTTTAAATACTTGGAATTAAAATCCATTTAGCCTGATAGCTATTAAAATAATTTGTCTTGCTATGAATCATTTTTAAAAAATAAATAAATAAATAATAATAATAATAATAATAAAACAGGGGGAAAAAATTAAAATAAAATCTTCTTGTTCCTGGGGGATTCCAGGCTTTAATAGTTACATTAAATATGTGATCATAAGATCTTTTTTTTTTTATTGTTGAATCAAGAATCTTAAAACATTTTAACAAGCATTTAATACTATGTGGCATTTATTATTTGTGAATATTATACTAGTATTAGAATACTCTTTATCTACAGCCTGGGCTTCAGGAATGGTTTGACGGTCAAGGGGAGGAAGGGGCGATTAGGGTCACTGCAACAGCCTAGTAATCTGTACTACAGGAAAAAGCTCACAAACAAACTACAGGGCACAAATAATAAAAAAACAAAACAAAACAAAACAAAAACTTACAGAGTGACGCTGGGTAAGAAACCTGCATTTGAAAGTGAAGATGATAAAGTGGAGAGACAAAACACAAGAGAATCAGATGGGGAAGACTTTTCTCAATTCTTAAGTGGACGCTCTGAAGGGACCCTCTAAACGATGCAGTCTAGTGCATGATTGGTTACTTATTCAAGGTTCATGATTAGAGGGATTAGTTAGTGTGATCTGAAGAACTACTATGTTGTGATAGATTGGAGGTACGCTAAACATTGCAATATTAATGAGCTATTAAATGGAAGGAGAACTATACTCTGGGGTTATATGGGTACCATAATAATAATAATAATAATCACTTCATTCCTTTTTATTTGTACTGCATGGTTCTATTCACGTGTTTAAAAAAAAAAGTAAAACAAATCGGTTATTCATCATCCCACGGTTTAGGAGAACAGTTTTATAATTATAGCTGAAGGACTATGTTACGTTAGAGAGCTGACGACTAGATGTGGGCGTGGCCAGACCAGCGACGTGACAACATATGCAAATTAGAAGCGGCTTGGTGCAGCGAGAGCACGTGAGCTGTGGCAAAGCGCATAGATCTTGTATAAAATGATGCGTAAATAGCTACGCTGGCGAATTTTATACGCCGACGGCAAAGAAACCGATTTACAATGCTAGAAGTTCCACCCACTGATAAACGGTATTACTATGGCAACCAGCAATAGAATAGGAACGCCCAATGGCTGTTTTGTAGTTCGGTGCAGTTAGAAACAGGTAGCTGAGGAGATAATGAGCAACAGGTGCATAATTTATTCATTATTTCATTAAATGGGATCATTTGATTGGCTTGGCCCCGACTAGGCTAATAAACATTAAACAGTTAACAACATAAATCATTAGAAAATTAAAAATGTGAATTCTGGATCAAATTCGATCATGCAGGGTTGCCAAATTTATCTATTTTAACACCTAATCTGACTGCTTATTAGACAACATGGCCAGGAAAAAGTCGATTTTTTTTCTAGTTTAAAGCTTACTCTGCAGTCACAAAGATCTGGTGTTACACTGGATTAAATCCAATCAAATTCCTCAACCGTAGGCGATGGAAAAACAAAAGAGAAAGTGTAAGTACTTCTGGTGTAAAATAAAAAAACGACTAAAAGGCAAAATAAAGCTGCGTTCACACCAGCGCATGCTGAGAAAAACAAAAAAAAAACAAGTGTGTCTCAATTTTCCAAAGCCAGAGAACGGTCTGGACTAGTTTTAGGTCTTTTTGTGCTGGAAATATCGCTACGACTTGGAAAATCTGAAAGGAATCGAATAGCGTTACGTATTGCGGCCTAGTCTACTGTCTGTTTTATTACGATTTGTGAAATCTCGCCTGTGTGTCTATGCTGGCTTTAACTAATCCTCAACAGTGTCTATTGAAATATTTCCCTGCTTGGGAAAGAACAAACCTTAATAGTTTTTAACTATTTTCTAATTTGTACGTATCTAATGGTTTGAAAGGTTAATGATAATCATAGTTCTATTAGAAAGTGGTTTTTGTTGTTGTTCCTGATAGCTGGTTAGCAAACAATCATCCGCCATTTTGTCGTGATGTAAGAAACACTTCCAAACAGTGCGAGGAATTCAACAGGAGTGTCTCAAAAGAAACAGTACTGAACACAACTATAAAACTCACTGAATAGCAAATATTCAGACCAGAGAGTCCCTAATGACAAAAATCTTTGTTTTTTCCCCCCTTCAATATTTCCGTTGACCATAAGCAATAAGAAATCTTCCTGGATATTCAGGCAATTCTCATTTATTTGGCATTAATCATCAACGCAGGTGTTGATTTCAACAATGGAGAAACGCTTGGTCACTGATTATATCATGTCCGTGCAAACACAAACGTTAATTCTCCTGCAGTCCGTTTTAAAAATCATTCGTCCCACAAGCATCATTCAAAAATCAGTGACTCGAAAAAGAAAAAGAAAAAGTTAAAAGATCTAATTGCACAGAAGTTTACAATGGAATGGACAATGGAACTGAAACACTTGATTTTAGACCACAATAAAGTATTACTAAGGTGGAGGTGCAGCAAATACAGCATCAATTCATATTGGGAATGACAGATACAAGTCCAGCTCGATGGCCAGAGGGATTCCGAGGCTACATCTACGCTAATCCGGATGAATTTGAAAACGGCGTTTTCGTCCACATTATCGTTTTCTAAAAAGTTGAAATGCATGAAAACGCTTACGTCCCTGTACTGCGCCCGAGTAAAATCTAAGACGGGTCCGAGCTGCATCATTTCCGCCTGGCATTTCTTTACTTTCCGCCTCTTTAAACCGTCGTCCACCATCTTAGCCGACTTGGTCACATGACTAAAAATGCATCATAAACGGATAGAAAAATATGCGTTTTTTTGTTTGTTTTTTTTTTTTTTAAAGAAAACGTATTCGTGTCTACATGGCCTGAGCCATTCCTCTTGCAAAACAGTTCACTATAAAATGCTGGAGGCGGAAAAAATGTTTCCTGACAAGTTCGCTTCCCCAAAGTGTCTCAGTTATATTCAGATCTGGTCATGGAGGCCATGAGAGATGTTCAGTTTCATGTGCATGTTCAACCCACTCTATCACCAGTCTTGCTGTGTGTATTGGTGCATCATCATCATCATCATCATCATCATCATGATGATACATGGCAACACCTTCAGGGTTTGAACCACTGGGTACACATGATCCTACAGAACAATTATGTAGTCCTGGGCAGTGTCCTGCCCATTCAGCACAAGTAGTGCAGCCAAAAACCTTCACCGTGTGCTTTATTCTAGGCATGGTAAGCTTATTTGGGGCATCTCCACACCGTAACTCTACCGCATATGTGAAAGACAGTGAAGTTTGACCTCACTAGAAAACCATACAGTGCTGACATGGAAGTTTGGCCTATAGCAGCCTGATTATAAATCCCGACCCTGCGGATCTCTGGAGTGGAGGTGCGCACTTAATTCTACAGTGATCTGCGATACAATCATGATTTAGTCCCATTCGAGTCAGCTTCCTCTTGAGTCAGTTGACAGCAGGATGCGGTTCGTTCTTCATGCCGGTTACCCAGAAAAAGACACCGTAAACACAAGGAATGTGAATATATGTCGTGTGGATTGCAATATTTTTACGTCAAGGCGGTGCTATCGCTCTACCACGTCAACGCTCTGTCCTTACTTATGGAATTGGTCACAGATATAGGTCAGTGTTTCAGTTTCAGTGTCCAGTCCCCTGTAAAATCCAAATGAGTCACCAAAAAAATAAAAAATAAAAATATCAGCAATAAATTAAAAACATACTATGGGGTAAAAATACTTAAAGTCTGAGCTTTCAAAAAAAAAAAAAAAAATCGCTTAAAGACTCTTAATTCCAGACATGGAGGAGGAAAACGACCATCTTGGAAAACACAACAGAGCCCGTCCGCGCTTAGCCTACATTCACCTTCAAAAATACACGATCCGTCACAAACACATCTGAGCTATTTGCAGGGGAAAAATTACTCTGTGGAAGAGAAGAAAAAAAAAGAAAAAGAAAATTACTCTGATTATGGAAAAACAAAAACAAAAAACCCAAAAAGAAGTCGCCATGTCAAAGCCATTCGCTCGCAGGCTGTGCTACATCTGCATCACAAAATGTACGCCACCAAACCATCAGAGTCTCACCAGCCAGAAAAATACTAAAAAAAAAAAAAGATAAAAAAAAATAAAAAAATATATATATATGCTCCATAGATAAGTTCAAAGTCAGCCCAAAAAAAAATAAAAAAAAATCACAAAAAAAATTCTCTCGAATCAAAATACTCACCGGGAGCTTAAGATTAAAAATGATTAAAATTCGACGCAGTACTGTTGGAAGACAGAGTGGGTGTCTGCTCGCGCACACTGCAACCACAAGGCGAGGGCACGAAATGGCGCCGTGCGCATGCGCAAACATGAAGCGAGACACTTGGACTGTCCGGTCTCCAGAGGGCGCGACGCGTTAAAACTTTGCCCGTAACGACGCGAGTCTTATTTAAGCATCTGATTTAGAGTTTTCTAGCATTCTTTAAATCCCAAAACGTACATATTTCAGTGCGACATATTAATATACTAATAATAATATATACATATTAATGAATTGAATTTAACTTGAGCCGATAAGAGCACTCTGTATTTTGTACATGTAGTATATCTAGTTTTCAGTCTTCGGAGATATTCTTAATAATATTATATGAGCTATACTAGCACTAATCTTCTGTTCACTGACACCAGGCAGTACCAATTGCATTCGATTCAGTACCAAGTGCATTTGATTCAGTGCCAAATGCATTCGATTCAGTGCCTGCTGCATTAGATTCCGTGCCAAATGCATTTGATTCACTACCAAATGCGTTAGATGCCGTGCCAAATGCATTTGAGTCACTACCAAATGCATTTGATTCAGTCCCAAATGCAGTAGGTTCAGTGCCTGCTGCAGTAGATTCCGTACCGTATGCATTCGATTCAGTGTCTACTGCATTCGGTTCCGTACCAAATGCATTCGACTCAGTACCGAATGCATTACATTCAGTGCCTACTGCATTCGATTCAGTACCAAATGCATTTGATTCACTACCAAATGCATTCGATTCAGTGCCTGCTGCATTAGATTCCGTGCCAAAATGCATTTGATTCACTACCACATGCATTTGATTCAGTCCCAAATGCAGTAGATCCAGTGCCTGCTGCAGTAGATTCCGTACCAAATGCATTCGATTCAGTGTCTACTGCATTCGGTTCCGTACCAAATGCATTCGACTCAGTACCGAATGCATTAAATTCAGTGCCTACTGCATTCGATTCAAATTAAAATTCAAATTCAAATTTTATTTGTCACATACGAAATCATACATAGTACGACATGTAGTGAAATGCTTTTTACGACTGTCTTACATAAAAGAGGAAAGAATAGTGTAAAAGAAAGTGTAACAGATATAAAAGTGTAAAAATATAAAAGTATAAAAACAAACACAAAAAAATATATATGTATATATATATATATATATATATATATATATACATATATATTTTTTTGTGTTTGTTTTTATACTTTTATATTTTATATTTACTTTTATATTTTATATATATATATAGTATCTGTGAAAAATAAAACAATATAAAATAAAAAATAAATATATGTGTAGACTCTATATGTACAGAAGATATGAATGTATGTAGATAAAAGGTCTGCTAAAGTCAACATTGAAATGAAATTGAAATGGTGACGCAAAAGAGTATTATGTACAGTGTGCATATGTAAGATAAATATATAAATATATTGTAGAAGTGTATATGAGGCAAAATATATGTCCAATTTTACAGGGAGCAAAGTGACAAAATATAATGTCCAGTTTTACAGGGAGCAAAGTGACAGTGCAAAGTGACAAAATGACAAAATATAATGTCCAGTTTCCAGGGAGCAAAGTGACAGTGCAGTGCACACACAAAGATGTACAGAGAAGATGTACACTGAGTGTTATTGTGTGTACAGAGTAGTGCAATATAGCATGTGCAACAATCAGCTGAGGTAGAATGTTATGTTATGTTGTGTGGGGGTAAGAACAGAGAATCCAGATCCTAGGTGTACTGGTTGAGGGCCCAAATGGCCTGCGGGAAGAAGCTCCTCCTCATTCTCTCTGTGTTCGCCTTCAAGGAATGGAAACGTTTCCCTGACCTCAACAGAGAGAAGAGTCCATTGTTGGGATGGCTGAGGTCCTTCATAATCTTGCTGGCTTTGGTCCAGCACCGCTTGCTGTATATGGTGTTCAGGTCAGGAAGCTCGGTGCGGATGGAGCGCTCGGCTGATCGCACCACCCTCTGGAGAGCTTGCCTGTCCTGTTTGGTGCTGTTCCCAAACCAGGCAGTGATACTTCCCGTCAGGATGCTCTCAATGGTGCAGGTGTAGAATGTCTTTAGCACCTTTGAGGGCAGATTAAAGTCCTTCAGGCATCTGAGATGATAAAGACGCTGCCGGGCCTTCTTCACCAGGGTGTTAACGTGTGATGTAAACACCTAGGTAACGGAAACTGTCCACTCTCTCTACTGGGGACCTGTTGATGGTGAGGGGCTGGTAATTCCTCTCCTGCTTTGTGCTAAAGTCCACTATCAGCTCCTTAGTCTTGCTGACGTTCAGGAGGAGATTGTTGACCTGGCACCATGTCTCCAGGTTTTTAATCTCCTCTAGGTAGGCCGTCTCGTCGTTATTGGAGATCAGGCCCACCACCACAGTATCGTCCGCAAACTTCACGATGTTGGTGGAGCTGGAAGTGGCCACACAGTCAAAGGTGTACAGAGAGTACAGCAGGGGGCTCAGAACACAACCCTGGGGGGCTCCAGTGCTGAGGGTGAGTGAGGGTGAGACATGGTTGCCCACCCGTACTGCCTGAGGTCTGTCTCGCAGGAAGTTGGAGATCCACTGACACAGGGATGGGCTAAGGCCCAGGATCTCCAACTTAGTGGTGAGTATGGAGGGAATTATGGTGTTAAACGCTGAACTGTAGTCGACAAACAGCATTTTGGCATAATTCCCCCTTCTGCTGTCCAGATGGCTCAGGGCTAGGTGTGCGAGGTGTGCGATGGCGTCCTCTGTAGATTGGTTGCGTCCTCTGTAGATCGGTTCAGTACCAAACGCATTCGATTCAGTGCCAACTGCATTCAATTCAGTGTCTACCGCATTCGATCCCGTACCAAATGCATGCGATTCGGTACCACCTGCGTTCAATTCAGTATCTACTGCATTCGATTCAGTACCATCTTTATTCAGTTTAGTACCATCTGCATTAGATTTAGTGCCTGCTGCATTCAATTCAGTATCATCTGCATTCAGTTTGATATCTACTGCACTGGATTTTGTATCAACTACATTTGATTAAGTAGATATTGCATTCGGTTCAGTATCAACTGCATTCAATTCAGTGCCTACTGCATTCGATTCAGTATCAGCTGCATTCAGTTCTGTAGCTTCTGCATTGGATTCAGTATCAACTACATTCAATTCAGTACCCAGTGCATTCAGTTCAGTAGATACCGCTCAGCCTGTGATACCGTCCAGACATACTACATCCACCATGTTGGCACTGTCATGTGACCTGCAACATTATAATAACTGCAAAAACAGTTGTTTAAACCTTCAGCAAGTTACTCAGATATTGATAAACAAGTCAGGTTTAACCACAAGGAACAACCTGTAATAGCTACAGCACTTCCGCTTACTCTGCTATTTTTAATTTTAATAGCGCTTCCATGCCAGTCCCTTTGCCTCATGGGATAGCTCAGTGCACATTGGTTCCATGCTGCAGAATCTCAGCCGAAGCAGGGGATCATCTGGGGATTTCTCACCTAACGTTTCAGAATTCTGACGGACTACTTCTCTGGTGTACTGCTTATATATAGGGATATTCAGATACAGCCTTTAAATAAGTCTGTAGATGTGTTTACATACCAATGTGCATGAATCGTATGATCCAAAACTTGATATTTTTGGTTGCAGGTTAATATCAGCTTAACCAAGTATATGTTTTGTCTTTGCTGTTGGTCTTCCTGTCCTCTGACATGAATATTTTCCTCCTGCTAGGATTTTAGCACCTCAGCTAATATTGGGGTGTGATAACATTTTACTCATTTGTTGAGCTGGTGTATGACGTAGGTGTCTAATTTTCCCACTAAATTTCACCTTAACACCCCTGACAGAGTGTTGACTGTGAATCACTATGACATGATTGTCAGGGTAACTCACAGCACTCATCAACAGCATATTCTAGAGTATTATTCTGTCCTCTGACTCAATATTCCCTTGTTGCAATATTCCCTAATTGATGGTGTACGAGAAGGTGGTCTGTGTTTAACTCCCATTCTGATCAAACTGAAGATGGAAGTCAGTTTAGTAATAAAAACAGATTTATTTATACTCAAGCAGATACATACAAGTGAAATAAACGAAATGTAGCTTTACTGTGAAGGATTGAATGTTTCAATTTCAAGTATTTCTCAGTATAGGTTAGTTTTTTGTGCTGTGGATTAAACTAGTTTCAAGTTCAATAGATTGGATACTCCAAGCTGTTTCTTTTACCACTTCAGTCTTCGTGGAAAGCAACCTGAAAAAAATAAAAGACCTCTAAGTGTTAGTGATTTTTTTTTTTTTTTTTTTGGATAAGCAAATATGAGTTTTTGTCTCTTTTTTGGTGTGTAGGTGTGTGCTGGTAATACCTCTGGTGTTTGGTGTCCTGCTGCGCTGACGTGGGAGACTGAGGTCAAAACAAGAAGGGGATGTAGGTGTGTTCAGGACCTCCTCTAGCACTGATTGCTCCATGCAATCCTAAAGAGAGAGAGAGAGAGAGAGAGACGTTGCTTATTAGAAATTCCTCAGTTTGAAGTTTTGCATCTTTAATTTAATTCCACTTGTGACCACAAGGGGCAGTGAGAATAAACCTGATACCTTCTTGTGTACATGCATGCCGAAGTCACATGGTGATGTAAAATCCTGTTTCCAATAATACCACCATAAAAATAAACATTCATAATGCATTCGAGGCGATGAAGGTGAAGAAGGAAAGTGTTATTCTAAGCTTTTGAGGACAGGTTACCTGTGTGGTCCGAAAAGGCTTGTAAAGGGCTTGTATGAGAGAAATATTTTAAGTACTGTGTCATACACCGATCAGCCATAACATTATGAGCACAGACAGGTGAAGTGAATAACACTGGTTATCTCCTCATCACGGCATCTCTTAGTGGGTGGGATATATTAGGCAGCAAGTGAACATTTTGTCCTCAAAGTTGATGTGTTAGAATCAGGAAAAATGGACAAGCGTAAGGATTTGAGCGAGTTTGACAAGGGACAAATTGTGATGGCTAGATGACTGAATCAGAGCAACTCCAAAACTGCAGCTCTTGTGGGGTGTTCCTGGTCTGCAGTGGTCAGTATCTATCATAAGTGGTCCAAGGAAGAAACAGTGGTGAACCGGAGACAGGGTCATGGGCAGCCAAGGCTCATTGATGGGGAGCGAAGGCTGGCCCGTGTGATCCGATCCAACAGACGAGCTATAGTTGCTCAAACTGCTGAAGAAGTTAATGCTGGTTCTGATAGTTGATAGTGATTGCAGTTTGTTGTGTATGGGGCTGCATAGCCTCAGACAAGTTAGGGTGCCCATGCTGACCCCTGTGCACCACTGAAAGCACCAGGATGTACTATGGGAAGAAGGCAAGCCGGCGGATACAGTATCATGCTTTGGGCAATGTTCTGCTGGGAAGCTTTGGGTCCTGTCATCCATGTGGATGTTACTTTGACACGTACCACCTACCTAAGCATTGTTGCAGACCATGTATACCCTTTCATGGAATCGGTATTCCCTGATGGCTGTGGCCTCTTTCAGCAGGATAATGCACCTTGCCACAAAGCAAAAATGGTTCAGGAATGGTTTGATGACCACAACAATGAGTTTCAGGTGTATGTCCATATTCCCCAGATCTCAATTCAGTCAAGCATGTGTGGGATGTGCTGGACAAACAAATCCGGTCGATGGAGGCCCCACCTCGCAACTTACAGGATCTGCTGTTAACATCTTGGTGCCAGATACCACAGTACCCCTTTGGGGATCTAGTGGAGTTCATGCCTCGACGGGTCAGGGCTGTTTTGGCACCAAAAGGGGGACCAATGCAATATTAAGGTGTTCATAATGTTATGCCTGATCGGTGTATGTCACCAAGAAAGAAAAGGCGATGCCGTATAAGCACTATGTTTGGCTCTCCAAAGAACCTTAAGTGAATGGTTCTTAAAAGTACTCCTTTTGTCTCTTTTTACAGTATAAAGAATCCACTACAAAATTTAAGGTTAAAGGTTCTATGAATGTTTAATAACCTTTCTTTTTAAGAGTGTTTGTGACTTTGTTGAAAGGTCACAGCCTTCACGTAGGCAAGAACAGGAAGGTATTGTCATGGTGCCTCTGATGGTCAGGAAACATAAAGCAGAACTCCTTCTCACCGGAGCCGGGCTTTCTACAGGCTTAGCTTTGGCTGTAGAAGAGGAAGTTTTCCGTATTTTTTCTTCCTCTTTCTCTCGCTGCTCCCGTTCTCGTTCCCTCTCTCTCTGCTGGAGAATGGTATGATGAGCAGCTCTGTACTCCAACGCAAAGTCGCTGACGCTTTTGCAGAACGCATCTGCGCTCGTCTCCCTCACCATGGAGCGTGAGTAACCCAGGTAGAGGAGGAATGAGTGAAATCTGACAGACAGAGAAAGAGAGACAGCAGTGAGAGAAAGAAAGAGAGAGATAGAAAGATAGAGAGTGAAAGAGATATACAAAAAGGGAGAGAGGCAGAAGTGAGAGAGAAAGAGAGAGGGATAGAAAGAGAGAGAGACAGATAGAAAGAGCGAGAGAGAGACAGAGAGAGACAGCAGGGAGAGAGAGATAGAAAGAGACAGAGATAGAAAGAGAGCAGTGTGAGAGATAGAAAGCGAGAGAGGCAGAGAGTGAAAGAGAGATATAAAGAGAAAGAGACAGCAATACGAGAAAGACAGAAAGCAGTGAGAGAAAGATAAAAAGAGAGAGACAGCAGTGAGAGAGAGATTGAAAGAGAGACAGAAAGCAGTAAGAGCAGATAGATAGAGAGCAGTGGGAGAGAGATAGAAAGAGAAATAGACAGAAATAAGAGAAAGATAGAAAGAGAGACAGAGACAGCAGTGAGACAGAGAGAGATTAAGAGAGACAGAGAGAGAGTCGGCAGTGGGAGAGACAGGAAGAGACAGCAGTGAGAGAAAGATTGTGAAAGAGAGAAGACAGGGAAAGATAGAAAAAGAGAGACAGAGAGAGAGAGACAGCAGTGAGAGAGGGATAGAAAGAGAGAGAGACAGGAGTGAGATAGATAGATAGATAGAGAGAGAGAGAGAGAGAGAGAGAGAGAGAGATGGAAGTGGGTGAGAAATAGAAAGAGAGAGACAGCAGTGAGAGAAAGATAGAAAGAGAAATAGACAGCAATAATAGAAAGATAGAGGATAGAGAGAGAGAGAGAGAGAGAGAGAGACAGCAGTGAGGTAGAGATAGAAAGAGAGAAAGACAGAGAGTGAGATAGAAAGAGAGACAGCAGTGAGAGAGAGACAGAAAGAGAGACAGCAGTGAGAGAGAGACAGAAAGAGAGACAGCAGTGAGCGAGAGACAGAAAGAGAGACAGCAGTGAGAGGGACAGAAAGAGAGAGAGACAGCAGTGAGAGAGAGATAGAAAGAGAGAGAGAGACTTAAACTTATGCGTTGCAGTTGTCCAAAAACTTCAGGTCTGAGAACTCATGTCTGTATTTTCAGAGCTACCTGTTAATGACCCGCCGATGCACAGCTCTCAGCACCTTCAGCCTTTCATTGCACTCCTTCAGGAACTGTGGAAGTCTGTGGTAGAGGCATGCCTCGCTAATGCCCCTCTGCTCGTCCCCGTCTCCTCGCCCTGCTCCTTTTTTCCCGCCTTCTTTATTCAGCACATGCAGCTGCTCCCATGATGCTTTGCAATGGGACTCCAGTGCAGAGAGACTGGACTGAACTTGCGAGTAATCACACTAGCAGACCAAAGCATGCTAATTATTTATAGCAACGATGGTAATGAGTATTACATGCATAAAGTGCCTCATTTTTGTGTTACATATTTAATCCAGTTGTGTCTTCCAACATTTCTACACCTGAGGGACTTTAATCCAAAACATTACAGATCTCGAAATTCTACATAGAGATGTATGTGAAATACCATAGAATAAGATATTAAACAGAGTTAATTTGATTATTTTAACACAATTTCCTGTTGTATATTTCTGTATATAAAGGCATCAAACTAGAAACACACACACGCACACACACTGTACCTTACTGGCCCGGGTGACGGCGGTGATGTCAGAGTACAGGTCCGAGGATTGTGGGTAAAGCTGCAGGAGTAACACGCACACGTGATGTAGAAGAGGCTGCCGGCTGTGTGTGTCCCTTACCTGCGAGAGCTTCCCCAGGTAGCTCAGCTCAAACCCTCGAGCCTGGAGAAGCAGAATATACACCAATCAGGCATAACATTATGACCACTGAGAGGTGAGGTGAATAACACTGATTATCTCCTCATCATGGCACCTGTTAGTGGGTGGGATATATTAGGCAGCAAGTGAACATTTTGTCCTCAAAGTTGATGTGTTAGAAGCAGGAAAAATGGGCAAGCGTAAGGATTTGAGCGAGTTTGATGAAGGACCAGATTGTGTTGGCTAGACCACTGGATCAGAGCATCTCCAAAACTGCAGCTCTTGTGGGGTGTTCCCGGTCTGCAGTGGTCAGTATCTATCAAAAGTGGTCCAAGGAAGAAACAGTGGTGAACCAGCGACAGGGTCATGGGCGGCCAAGGCTCACTGATGCACGTTGTGAGTAAAGGCTGGCCCGTGTGATCCGATCCAACAGACGAGCTACTGTTGCTCAAACTGCTGAAGAAGTTAATGCTGGCTCTGATAGAAAGGTGTCAGAATACACAGTGCAGGACGGGTCAGGGCTGTTTTAGCAGCAAAAGGGCGACCAACAGAATATTAGGCAGGTGGTCATAATGTTATGCTAACACACACTGATAGTCAGGGTTTTTTAGAATGTGTTGCTACAATGATTTGCATGAATTTTAAATAATCTAACCAAGCGATATGTGAATCAACTTAATGTACACACAATTAGAAAACGCACCTATATTTACGTATAACATTTAGCACTGTCTTTTATCGGACAGGTTTATACTGTACGGTTCTAAAAGCGAGAGGTTTGTCATGATTTCCTCATCCACATCACGCTATCCATTTTATTTCACTTGTTGTTCTAGTCTTGGCTCCGCCCTTAATCCTGTAAATGGTCTTTTACTCATTTTGTTCATCTGGTTTATGTTAGCCCTGATTAGTTTGTCTATTTGTACCCTGGTGTTTCTTTTTATTGGTTGTGAAGTTTTATTGTGCTTTTTGGATCCTTAAGTCCAAGCTTTGTTTTTTTTCAGGAATCCTTTGTTACTGTTTATGATTATGTATTTTGACCCTGTCTGCCTGTGTTTTGACCCCTACATTGCAATTTGATGATGGTTCTTGGTTTACTCTTAATAAAACACATGCTGAGATCTCAGCACATTACACAGTTAAAGACACGCAGCTGCAAAATTGTACTAATTTGAGGATATGTTTTTGATGGACAGGATAAATGCATCTGAAGTATGCTGAAAATGTAAACTGTACGATTTAGTCTTCCATATTTAATTGCTATTCTGCGTCATTTCCCTTGGCAACGATACTAAAAAAAACATTTATCTGGCAATATAAATATTTCAAAGATGATAGAGATAATATCTCACCTTGCAGCCGTTAAGACAGTTACCAATGGCGAGTACGGTTGCAAGTATACAGTGGAACGTCTGATTGGTCGCCAGCTGCTCCATTGCAAGCTTGAGATGAAAGAGAGGCTCAGCAATTTCCTGTTTACAAGAACATTCAAGTAATGCATGAAACAATTTCGCATAAAAAAACAAACCCTGACAGCAGCCATGCTCTATAAACAAGAAAACGTCACTAGGAAAATTAAAAAGAATTTATTTATTTAACATGAAAGCAAGTGTATTCAGAAATCCTATAACAAAATTGAATTTTTTTCACTCCTAAACTAGTAAATAATACATGTTCATTAAGGCATTCATAAATAAACCAGCACTGAGTTTATACACAATGCCTTTATACAATGTGTCACAAAGCTGTGGTTATCTGTAGGTATCTTTGTATAGAGTATTTGAATAAAGTGGTACATTTCATGAATTACACTAATTTCCCATGTAAATGTGGCTCTGTGAAAGCCATATAACCTTCAAGGGGCAGTATGTGATGCCTTAATAACATTAATCTTGGACTTTTGTACTATGTTTCTTAAGTTCTTAAGATGCTTTGAGACAATGTTCATTGTTAAACTGCTATTACTGAACTGAATTGAATAAACCCCTGTGTGCAAATGAAATAGAAATTAGAAATAGCCTTTATTTGTCCAATCCTTGGAGGTTGGGGTCAGAGCGCAGGGTCAGCCATGATACAGCACCCCTGGAGCAGAAAGGGTTAAGGGCCTTGCTCAAGGGCCCAACAGTGGCAACTTTGCGGTGCTGGGGCTTCAACCTCCCGGTCAACGACCCAGAGCCACCACCACCCCTCTAAATGCCTCTGTTATACAATGGTTCTCTAGAATCTTCTCACCAACACTAGAGCATGATATGGTATCTTGTTTATACAGGGTCAATAGAAAATGAGCAGAAAAGCTAGATGCCACATGGCAACTCCATCTGTCTACTATAGGTTTTAGACTCTTCTATTTCAAGTTCACTTAAAACATAGGAGGATCTCCAGTCTTCCATGAAGATGGAGGTCCCTTGCAGAGAGCCTGATGGACCATGATGGTTCCCACCATTGAAAAGGCAGTATGCCTATGGGACTCCAGAGTGTCGTCATCCATGGTGCTGTGTTATTGATGTTGTTCTTTTGGCTGTTTGCTGTTCAGGGTCGCCACAGTGGATCATTTGGTCCGCGTGTTTTGATTTGGCTCAGGTTTTACGCCAGATGCCCTACCTGATGCAATCCTCCCATTTTATGCGGGCTTTGGACCGGCACTGAGAGTTAATCTTCAGTGGCTGGGTTAGCACCCTGCCTGGGAATCGAACCCAGGCCATGGCAATGAGAGTGCAGGATCCTACCACTGGATCACCAGGAGGCATACATATTGATGTGATGGATGAAAAATAATCCTTGAACATAAATGGAGATTTGCTCTCTCTCTGTTCAGCAATCCCTGAAGTAAAGATAATAAAAGATAGACAATACGAGTCTGGTCTTGTTTCTTCTTAAAGCCAGGCACGGCCTGTGTACTATGGCCTCTTTCGTTCATATCCCAATCTTTGCTTGATGAAGAACAGTCATGGGTGATGTAGTTGGGGGAAACCAAATCTCTTCATCAATCTGGGACAGCAAGTCCACTAACTCTTAGTAATCTGTGCAATAAGGACTGCATTCAGAATTGAATATCCTTAAGCACGTGTATTTGAGGATTTAATACCAAAGTTGTTCACATCAGCATTTGGACTAGAGATGTAAACACTATTCAGATGTTTATGAGACGAACTGCAAAATGATCATCTGGGCTTAAAGGTAAGTGCTTTTGTTTAAAGGCGATGGTCTTGACATTACTGACATTAAAAAATAAACCTTGGACATCTAAAATCTGGCAACCTCAGGCACATGAACCACAGCCAAGTAATATACATGATCTGAAGGCTGAGTGGCCAAAGCAGCTGTGTAACCTGAATCTAAATATTTGTAACTTTCCATGTATAAATATTGAAGTACACTTTCAGTGCTGACTGTGAATACAGTCCTAAGAGTATAATCCTTAGAGAAGTGTTCAACTTGGCAGAATGCATAGAGCAGAATATCTATATTACTAAACTTTTACAGCAATATCAGATGAAAAATAGGAATGTTTTTGCTCAGATGTTTTTTTTTTTAATCAATAGCAGTTAAAGTTCCAATGATCAGATGGTTTTAAGTTCAAATATGAAGATGTTGATGCCTAAATTTCAGCCTACAAAACTCAACAATATACTTGGACCATAGTCTCGCCTACTTCTAATTCACTTTAGATTAGCATATCTTCCAAAAAAAAATAAAAAGGAATGGGAATCTTACCTTCTCCAGTGTATCATAGTCTAGTGCAAAAGCCCAGAGTTGCAGCCTGGAGCTCAGGTGTGTGACATTGCCCATGGTGAAGAGACATTGCTCAGCAAGAGCCAGAGGACATCGCGGTGCCTGAGCTTTTGCCTCTTTAATCAATTTCAGCTCTTCTTCAGTCGGGATCAGAGATTGAAGCCTCTGCATTAAAAATGATTAATGTTTAAATTATACACATAAAATATCACCGTCCTTATGTATCAAAACATCATTACTATCGTAATTAGTTCAGCTTTCTTCATGTAATAATAGAAGTCAAAACAAAGTGTAGAGTAGAATTTGTGTAAAGGTCACACGTTCTACACTGTAATAAAAAATCTGTCATAAGAAGCCTCGTTTAGCTTATTTACAAATGAAGACAAACAGTTTTTGCTCTATTAAAATGCCACCTTCCTTCATTATTCATAACGTTATTACAAGAAATCTTTACTGCTTATCCTACACAGGGTCAATGGGAAGCTGGATCTATCCCAAGGGACTCTGGGTATAAAGTTGGGGACACCCTGGACAGACAGCCAACCCATCACAAGGTACAATCTCACCCCCCATTCACATAATACAGACAATTCCATTCAGCCTATAACAATATCTTTAAACAGTGGGAAGAAACTGGAGTACCTGGAGAAAACCCCCAAAGCACAGGGAGAATATGCAAACAGGATTAACACAGGAATAAAACCCTGTAGGGGAGAGGCAAAATTGGAACCACTAAGCCATCATGGAATTAGCAACTACTTTTCCAAATATCTCAGTGATGAGATATCTAATGAAAGTGTGATGCTGGTGGTCATAGAACAGTTTACCACCCTCTGTGAAATGACAGCTCTGTCATTTGGATATCTGTGGCTCTTGATTTAATTCATGGCTCTTCAATTAATTCCAATTTCAGACAATAAAGCATTAAGGATCCTACCTGTACATCTTCCCTGTCCAGAACACTGGAGTCCATGCTGTAGATAGCTGGAGGTAGCAAATGGGGAGGAGGCAGGCTGCTCAGGGCTATAGTAATGATGTTACTCCGTTTTACACCCAATACAGACACACACAGCTGATTCTGCTAGAGTGAAACACACAGACAGAGAGAAAAGGAGACAAAGAATTTGTTTAGATAAAATAGAAAACCTTTTTCATGTCTTCACATTAACAATAATATAATTGCTCACCCGTGTTCCACCCTTCAGAGCAGAAAGAGCTTTATTACTGTTACTCTTGCTTTCAAACAGATATTCTAGTCTGTTGGTGTCCAGATGAACCGGCTCCAAAGCAGCCCAAATGGACTGCGAGCCAAAACGGCTGACTCTCGGCAGGGGCTGCAAACTCAACAACTCCTTCCAGTGGAGCCTCAGGGTTCGACGGGCCGATCCCGAAGCCAACAGATTCACCTGAGGAGATAAAGGAGGAGGAAGAGGAGGGGCCAGTGGTGGTGCTTGCGGAGGTGCTGGAGGATTTGAACGGTGGCCTGGGTTTTGTGTGGGCGGTACATTGGAACTTTGCAGAGGATCATCATCGGCAATACCGAGGTCAAGATCTTCTTCATCCCACAAATCAGAAAAATCTAAAGTGTTGAGCTGTAGTCGAGGAGTGCGGTTGACAAAAGAAGGCCAGGATTGCTCAGAATTGGAGTATTCAAACTGTTTCATTGGTGTTACTTGGCAAAGTCACGACAAACTTTTAAATCATCTGTAATTATGACAAGCCAGAGTTGCTTTTAGTCCTGTTTATAGATTCATTTCCAGTGGTGTAAACATTTCTGTTTTCAAAAAACTACTTCATTACTTCATCTTAAGACATCCAAGTGTTAGCTTAATTCTTCTAGACACCATCCAAAAATCACTTTAAAGTGTTCAAATAACAATCCAAGCCTAACCAGTTTCCAGAAGTTTCCGGAGAAATCTTCATCCAAATACTAAGCCGATGTCCACAAATCAAATCTGCTTAGTCAGATATCCAGTCCACATTGTTTTTAGAAAGCAAGGATCTTCTTGTATGATATCCTTTCTTAAACATTCTCCAGACTGTTGTGTAGCTTCGAACCTCTGAAGCTAACCCTCAGCCACCAGCATGTGTGTCCTCCACTCTTCAGTAACTGTGTTTGAGTAGCTTTCTGAACCGACGGTCTATATGGGCATCGTTCCGTGTTTATTTGAGTTGCGCCCTTTTCCTTAATTTTCTTATCACTCCAGCATCTCCTGTTTATATTGCTCCCTGAGTATACACAACTGTGCTATCGTTTTCTGTACATCTCCACCCTCTTTTTCACCCAAACCAAGCGCCACTCTTTCTTGCTCTGTTTGTGTACTTTTCTTTTTTCTTTTTTTTGGCTTCTGTGCTGGTCCAAGCCTTCCATTTTGGACTGAGAGAATAATTTAAGTTTAAATGTAAGTCACATTTGTTTTTATCAGACTATATTGGACTAAACTAAAAACTCAAACCAAACTGCATTGCACTCAAACATACACAATACATTAAATAAGGCATTAAAGTAGAATTAGAATTAGAGTAGAATTACTTTTACCATGAAGAATCTGGTACCTTAATTATTTTCTTATACCTGCAGATCCTTGAGTGTCCTATCCTTCATAGAATTCAGGAATTGTCCAAAAATTAAATTAAGGACCCAATTACACTTTATTAGATTTAATATTACTTCCTGTCATGTTTTAGCAGCTATATTCAGCCTCTCTTATTAACTAATCAATTATTACCATAGAAACGATAATGCTTAAGAATGAGAGCATTAACGTAAACCCATCCAGGCCATACTTCCAAAGCTTTTGTTATAGAAAATGAATGAAAACACACTGACCCATCAGATTCAAGAAATCAACAGTAAACTAATGATTTAACTGACATTAATGAATATATTTTGATAAGAATCAAGAGAGTCATATTTCACATATTGCTAGACACAATGATCATAAGCGATCATTTAAATATGTATGGGTTTGTCGGCAACTTTTGGTACATAATTTATTCATTTGAAACACAGCACTTACAGTACAGAAGCCCAATTCATGCTACATTCACACATACAGAGACCCGAGCACACAATTTTATACACAAATGACAAAATGACAGATCTCGCTCCAGAATGTTTGAATTTAATGGCAAGAAAACTGATTTGTTGTCATTTGGGACGCTAGTTGCTCCACCCAATGATAAATGCTGTTACTATGATAAATGCGGAAAACAGTAGTAGGAACGCCAACTGGCGACTTCATAGTACAGCGACTGGAGACTTGCGTAAACTCAATCGCACAGAAATTTTAACTTACAATGAAAATAAATTTGAATTTATTTTGCTATTATTAGGACAAAATACTCAATACAGATTTCTGTCCATAGCTACTTGTTAATTTCCTGTATTTATTCTGATAATGATTTATTTTGATACTGATAAATAAACAGCTGAGGAAGTGTATAGTTTTCTAATCTGGAAAAAGGGGGCAATTTATAACATAGAGAGGAAATTGAGGCAACCCAAAACATTTATTCTGACCCACAGTGCAGGCTTGTCCAACACAGCTGCCATAGAACACCTACAGCATTTCATTTTAATTGCGTCCAGATGTTTTCACTTTCACGTGTCATTTCATTTCAATTGAAGTGCAATGAAAAGCATTTCACTGATCCCTACTATAAAGACATTCATGTGTCAGGGTAGTTTGTGTGACGCAGGAGTTTTTTTCCTATTATATGCTATTATGGTCTATTTTAAGGAGCCACTGTGCAATCAGTTGACCGGGTCTAATAGGCTTACAGTCTGTAAATCTCACTCAGTTATAAAATACACTTGAGACCAGAGTGTAAATGCAATTCATTCAGGTATATAGAATGCTGCTCATTTAAGCCACACATATAAGAAACGATTAAAACCTAGCCGCATCCAAGCGACTGAATTGTACAGATGTAGTCAGCTTGTAATATTTTCACTGGGTTTTATAAAAATATTTTTTTTACATTAATCAATTTTCTGTCATTTGGTTCATATAGAATAAATGAAATTATAAGCACTTTACTCTTTACACTTTATAATAATTTATTTAATTTATTACAATAGTCTTCTTTAGCTTGTCTTAGGTTATTACATTAGATCATGTTAATATAATAAATGATAAATATAAAACCAATTTCAAAGCAATTGCATGACCAACATAAAACAGTTAGTCAGCTAGCCAGTATAAGAGTGTATTAACATCATAAATGCGATATTAGATAGATATTTATCAGCTATTAACGACAATCTTCCAGAATTACAAACTTATATTTATTATTCATTAATTTATTTATTATTATGAAGTTATTATTATAAGTAACCAGGGGTGGAATCTATATACTGAGACAGATATAGACTTGGATAGCAAGTGAACGTGAGGAAATTCATTGTAGTTTTAACACAAAGACACTTTTTGACCATATATTATACAGTATAGTAGTATAGTATAGTATAGTATAGTATAGTATAGTATAGTATAGTATAGTAGTAGTGTTTATAATCACACTATGATCTCAGTGTCACCCAGATGATGATCGGTTTCCTTTTGAGTCTGGTTCCTCTCAAGGTTTTTCCCTTACATCATTTCAGGGAGTTTTTCCTTGCCACCATAGCATCTGGCTTTTGGCATAAACATAAATTGTATAAATTATATTCCGAATTGATATATTTCTGTAATACTGCTGTAATACTGTTAATAGAAGAATACAAATACAACTGAATTGAATATACTGTTATTATCAAGAGGCCCTAGTCATAGTATACCGTGTAATATAAGCTTGAGTTCTACTGGCAGATTCCACTCTCAGTTTGGTGTAAGTATAAGTATATGGTGTAAATGTGGATGTGCTGATTGATATATTTAATTATTATGTTGAATTTGCTCCATTTCTTTAACAAATTCTGATTCTGAACGTTTCTTACTTTCTGACTCTGATCTCATGTATCTGTTTCTTCTTCTTCTTCTTCTTCTTCTCTTTATTGTTATTTATTTATTTTTTATTTACATATTTCTATTTCAGCCACCTAGTCACTGCTTGTTCAACCGCTTTAGTCAACTCCTTTTCATGTTTCACATTTGCTCGAAAACCCATGGGAAGTGATAGACATCGCTCATACAGACCTGCCCCATAATTATGCATAATGATGTATAATTATCCAGTGGCACCAGTGCCAGTGTCTAGAGCAAGAGGTCAAATGGAAGCTTGATCGTGTCTATAAAGCATCCTCTTTCTCTGATAGACAGGACAAGAAATGTCTCTCAACCCCTGAAATAATGACTTTTCTTCAACCTTGGTGAGCAGAAAAAGCATCTCAGTGTGCACAACATCTCAGTTTCTTGGGGTACAACAGCAGAAGACCACATCAGGTTCTCAGAAGAACCAAGAACAGGAATCTCAGGCTACGGTAGGCAAAATTGGACAGTGTAATTGGACATAGGCCTAATGTCATTTTACCAATCTTCACGTTTCCATACGATGACAAGACTAGTGTTTCTCAACCTTTTTATGAACACAGTCACAACAGTGGCTAAAGGCAAGCCATCTTTGGTGGCTGCTGAATTTTTGTTAAGTTGTCTTTATCTGCCACATATACATTACTGCACAGTGAAATTCATTCTTTGCATATTCCATCCTTGGGGGTTGGCACATGGTCTGCAGTGATGCAGCGCCCCTGGAGCAGGGAGGGTTGCGGGCCTTGCTCAAGGGCCCAACAGTGGCAGCTTGGCCATGCTGGTGTTTGAACCCTGATCTTCCGGTCAACGACCCAGAGCCGTTGACCGGAAGATCATCATGGTTAATTTTTGTTAATGCTACTGCTTCCAGCTTAAAGAAAACACCAGTGTGACCTCACAAAGCCAAATTTTGAGCCCGGCATTAAAGCAGATTTACCAAGCAAGGTCAATGCATTAGTAACGAAATGACCAACATATACTAAAATGAGCTGATTTAGTTTCTTGGTATATATATATATGAGCTTTTCCAGATATTGATTTTCAATTTAATTTCCAAAAAAAATAAAGGTCGGTTATTGTTAGGTACACACTTTAACAAAAACAAATAAATAAATAAATAAAAATAAATACTTCTATGCTAGAAACCATGTGCGCATACTATTTAGCGCACTACCATGCCGGCTTTACCGTAGGCTCTTGCTGCGCGTGCGCGTTTCGCGTGCCCGCGCAAAGTCGACGCCAATTGGCCGTTCCGCGTGTCCGCGTTCAGTCCCCGCCCACACAGCCGTGCGCGATTACGTTCCCTGTTTTGGGAATTTTATTTATGGCACGCGCGTTCTCGACGTGCTCTCTGGCTCCATAACGCTGTCGCCGACTACAATGTCAAACCTTTTAGGAGTATCGCGAGCTTCCGTTTCCACGCCAAGGGCAGAAGATCCGTCGTGATTTATTTATTTTTTGTTTGTTTGTTTGTTTGTTTGTTTGTTTGTTTGTTTCTGACTCCGCTCGAAGTGATATTTTGACGATGTCTTCACAATAAACCAAGCTAAGGTACGGACCTATAACGGTCAAGTTTTACATAAAGAGCGTTCACGAGCTGTGTCGAGAGAGTAGCGTCGATTAAAGAGCTGTTTCTCGCGATATATGTCTCTTATTTGTTCAGCTTAGCGCTTATTATTTATCCATAATTGTTAGACTGTTTAGTTTGAAGGCTGCTAGAATGAATCTGTAGATTACGTAATGACCAGGGGCTACGTTTCAAACCGCATACTACCTTACTAAATAGTACAGACGCCACCTACACTGGCGTACTACTGTTAGTACGTACTAGTTAGTACGCTAGTATGCGGTTGGGAAAGCAGCCCAAGTTGCTGAAATCGTCAGTGAAAAAAAGTAAACATGTAAACACACGTCAGGGTTTATTTACTCCTAAACAAAAAAAAGTTGAGGCTCTCCACTGTCCATAATTACTTTATCCAGACAGGCATGGAATGCTGAAATCTATGCCATAAGAAGCTGCATGGCCCTTTAAATAGTTATAACCCCTGTTATTAACGATAATAAAACCCTCAATGTGGCTGTGTCATGTCTAGGTCTATGTTAGAGAGGCGAAGGCTGAAATGGAGGTGACAAGGCGAAGAGACTCCAGTGGACGGTTCTCGGACAACTCGGACCATGACTGTGAGGTACAGAGGTGTGTGTTTGTGGGTGTGTGTGTGTGGGTGGGTGTGTGTGTGGGTGTGTGTGTGTGATTGACATTTACTTTTTCCACTATTGATGAATATCCACTAACTACAATCAGAACTTAATCATTGTTGTGAATGAGAATGAAAGTAAGTGTGTGTGTGTTGGGGGGTACAATGATGCCTTTTGGACCAGGGGGATGGGATGATGAAGCATGGAATTTGGGGGGGTAGGAAGGGGTGATGTAGGTTAAGGGGGCTGTGCGATGAGGGATATGGAATGGGAGGTGGGTTGAGGGGATATGGGATACGCTGATGTGGGTTGAGATGGTATGGGCCATGGACTGGAAGAATGAAAGAATGAGACCGTCTGGAAGAGGGGTATGCGGTGTGAAAGGGATGTAAGTTGAAGGGCCGTGGGTCATACAGTGAGGTGACGAGAAAGTGACAGTGTGGAACGGGTGGGGTACAATGATGTGACATAGACTGATGGGATGTGGGATAGTGTGGGAAAAGCATGGGGTGAGGGGACATAATGAGTTGGTGTGGTATGATGTGTAAAATGAGGTGACAGGGTGAGGGGATGTAGAATGCTGTGATGCTGCATGGGGGTGTTTGGAGGGGGGGTTGGTGTTAGATGAGGGGACATGGGATGATAAGGGGTTGTTGGATGGGGAGATGTGGAATGAAGTGATGGGATGAGGGGGTACATGGAATTGAAGGGGCATGGGGATGAAGGGATGAGGGAAAGAGAACATAGAATAAGGGAGTGTGTGGAGTAAAATTTATGTTATGGGGGCGTGAGAGATCAAGGGGCATGAGATGAATCCCAAATTTCCCACTCAGAAACACCCTGAATCCAGCATGACTCAGAGCATGGGTTATAACCTATACCCTGACTCATTGGTATTTATAATTAATTATGTTATGTAATAAATGATGATGTGTATTATGTGAGTCTGTTTTCATTTTGGTTAGCGGTTCTTGCATCACCCAGCATGCTACATTTATCTACATGCCAAAAGTGGCTCCAGAGGCATTTAGCTGTTGCCCCTGCCAACAGGGATTGATGCAGCAGTGCTTTAGTCATTTAGTCTGTACAGCTCTATCATCTCCTCATCTGTCTGCTCTAATCACCGGCTCTAGAGATCCACATTTGATGCTATTTCCTCCTAGAGTACTAACAAGCTGGTTGTTGGTCTTATGAAGCGCCACTGTAACTGAGCTAGAAACCTCCCCCTGTAATGTCATAGCGTCACATAACCACTATGAAAACAACAATGGGGAAAAAAAAAAAAAAACAGCATCAAGTGACCAAATTAGCAGAAATATCGCTAAACACATCACAAATATTTCAGTGTAAACATATGCAATGTGTTTTTTCTTTCCTGAAAGAGACAATAATTAACACTGCGTTTAAAGAGCACACAGCACTGTAAATTGTGTCACAACTGTGTTCTCTCGCTGTTCCAGGAAAGCAGCCTGAAGTGTAACGAATGTGGGAAAAACAGGGCAATAATGGCCAGATACTCAGAGGGCTATGGCACTGAGGTAGGTGTGTGTGTGTGTGTGTGTGTGTGTGTGTGTGTGTGTGAGAAAGAGCGAGTGATATTTCCAGTGGAGTTGTAGAAGTGATGTGTTTGCTCATGCCTATGACTCATGTTGCAGGAGGAGTGCGTCCAGTCCGATCCTCAGCGAGAGAGCGATGCAGATGCAGACGTAGAGGATGCAGACACCAGGTAAATGACTCATACACTAGTCATCAAATGTGCTCTCCATGCACTCAGAATACCGAAGTTGTTCAAAAGTCTTTCTGCAGGTAGTTATTTTCTCCCACACGAACCATAAATGATATCAGACCTTCAAGCTTTCAGAACATGAATAGGCTCCACTGGCACTTTTCTTTTAATCACATCATTATTAAAGAAAAGATAAATGGAGTCTTGTCGGCCGCGCTGCAGTCCTGAGCATTGGACGCAATCTATGCAGTGTTTTTTTTTAAAGCCAAAGATGTTAAAATAAAGCTGTGTTAGCATTAGGTTATTTTATTTTATTTTATTTTATTTTATTTTATTTTATTTTATTTTATTTTATTTTATTTTATTTTATTTTATTTTATTTATTTACCTAAAATTAAATCTTTTTATTAATTTTTATTTTATTTTATTTTATTATTTAATATTTTTACTCATTAAACCAACCCCAATTCTCTATTTGGTGATGAAAGACATTAATCACTGATATGAAATTATATTTCATTTATCTTTGAGTGACTTTACATACTTATCACGCTACAAAAGTACTCAGCAGATGAGCTCTGTATAAAGCCTTGATGTTAGCACTTTAGCATTTAGCTTTTGCCCACTCAGTGGCTCAAGAACTTAAAGGTTATAGCAGTAATAACAGAGATACTGATAAACAGGCAATTCTAATCAGTGCTAATGTATTTTTACTCTTCCTGAGTGACCTAACGTTACCCAGTAATTCTGCTTGTTACTGCAAGCTAGCATCAGCTTGGAGTTCTGTGTCTCCATGGCTAATTGTTAGCATTTAGCGTTTAGCCTATTCGGACATGGTGCTTGGGTCCGGGTTTGAGTTATAGCATTAAATTCATCTAATCAGCTCCTATTCAGAGTGACTTAACATCATCATGTTTTTAAAGCTTGAATGTTAGCATTTTAGCATTTAGTTTTAGCCATTCAGCCAGACAAGTTATAGCACTGGCCGCTTCATGTCAGTGATTATTCTACTGACCCATCACACCCCATTGGGTTTTATTCCTTAAACAATCTGTCATTTATACTTTGCATTTTACAAAGTTAGCTGTAAAACTGTACTGATCAGTTTGCAGAATCAGTATGTAATGACAACAGCACTAATGCTAAACATAAAAAAACAAAAAAACATGACGTATTGGTTTATTATGTTTCTAGACTACAGGTGGTGGGCTCTCTCCAGCGAATCAGCTCTCGGAAGCGAAGGCGTCAGCGAGTAACCCGGCAAGACACCACAGAGAGCGAGGATGATGGCGGACAGAGCCACAGGAATCACCGCTGGAGTCTGAGATTGAGTCCTCATCGCTCACCCAGCAGAACCATACTAGAGGTTTACTATTACAATTCTTCTTCTTCTTCTTCTTCTTATTATTAATATTATACAGATTTGAGTTACACTAAAACTTTATAATTAATTACATAATTACAATTATGTAATATGAAATAATTACAATTTTCAATCCTGTAACTCTGATGAATTAAATACCAGGTCACGAAATACAATACAATATTACTGACATTTATCAGATAATCTGCCATCATAAAGAAGTGATTAACTACAGATGATACTTAGATCCATTCCTGTTACTTACATTTTCTTTATTGATGGTAGACACATTTCTACACACTCTAGCAATGGAACGTTCCTAAATTCGGAATCATTGCTATGCAATCTCTGATTCGTTCAGTTCTGGCAAGCCAGATATCAAAATAAAAATCAGTAGCCGTTGTCTCGTCAGCTGTAACCCTGAGAAGTTGAATTCATTTTGTTTGCATGAGACGAATCATTTCCTGTGCGCATCTCCAATCGACTCCCAAGCTTCGGAGTTGACTCATGGCCTGGAATCAGAGAATCGACTCGTTTCAGATTGATTCCCAGCACCTATGATAAGAGTTTGAGTATGTTAACTAATGAAACGATACAATGTTTATAAGCATTACACAGAACAAAGGTATATTATGGAAATGGCAAGCAAAATTGGAAGAAGGTCAAAATATCATACTATTTGAAATATTGGGAAAAAAGATACATCTATCCTTTTAAATTCAGACATGACCAAGTAGCTTATACAAGGTGTCGTATACGTCATACTCGATTGACCCATGGGCCTTTAATGAAGGGTGAGGCACTAAAATGTCAATTGTGTAGCAATAATATGTCTATAAAACTTTTACTGTGACCAATTTTTAATGTCATAAGATTTTTTACAGAAGCCCTGGTCATTACAATTTTTACAGAACTTTTAAGGAATTAATTTGCAAGACGGACCCAGACAAAGTTTCTATGACAACTATATCTTCAGTATATCTTTCTTCCTTCATGTCCTTTCCCTCTCTTTCCCTTTCTTTTATTTCTACTCTATCCTACAGGAAAGCGTTTCTCAGGTCAGGCCGCTGGTGATTTGTCACTGTAACCCAGCAGATACCCCGGCTGCTTCAGACATCCACCCCGGCAAAGGAAAATGGTGGACGAACATATGGCCTTCCTCCTCTTTCTCTTTACCTCTTCTCTTCTTCCTCTTTCTCCTCCCCCTCTGCATTTCCATCATAATCGTGTTCTTTTCATTCCTCTTCCCGCTTACTAATACCTGACACACCCCTCCCTGCAACAAATACCTCAAGGAATCCCCGCCCTTTTTTGTTTATTTATTTTCGGTTGTTGTCGTCCATGCGTATTTTAACGAGAAGCACAAAAATCGGCCTTGAAATGAAAGTGTAACATTCGATACATGTTAGCTAGTGGATATTCGTTGCATTAATGATTTCGACTTTTAGTAAAGTCAGGCGGAATTCACTCCTTATTCCTTTCCTCTTGTCTTGACTGAACTGTCAGTGTTTAATCACCCACAATAACGCATCGTATTATATTTATTAACAGTTATATAAAAATCCTTTCGATTATTCATTTGCTGTTTATTACGGCTTGTTATTAAGCGTCACCATGTGCTCCGATGTTATCTCTTACGCCACTGCATACGTGTGTACGTATAGACGCTCGAGTGTTGGAGGGCCAAAGCGTGTAAAAGAAAATTACTATGCAATGTACAGACAAGTCTTTTAGGGTACGTTTATGATAGAAAATCAAATTTTAGTTTTATTTTGTGAATGCATGGCTGAAGCGATATTAAGCAAAACCACAACCGATGCATCAAATCTGCGATAAGTGGCCGAGCTTATTACTTACTTTACTTACGTCTCACATCAGCGTCAGCAATTAAAGATTTAAGTGCTAGTTATTTTTAAATGAGAAGTACATTTAACGTGTTTTTCTTTTCTTTTCTTTTTTTTCTTTTCCATTACATCTTAATAATAGCCCTGAAGCGATCGCTCAGGCATTCCTGTTCGGTATTATTAAACGTTTATGCTATTGATTTAGTGCTTTTACAGCAGCACAAGCTCCCATCATGTTTCTGTCCTTGTCACGGTTTCCTCTTCAGCTTTAAAATGAAAAATGAGGTGTGTGTATGTGAAAAATTTTGGGTCCATTTGAACATAAATAAAAAAAAAATAAATAAATAAATTAAAAAAAGCTTTGAAAACAGAGGGGTTTATTGTGTTGTATGTCAAAAGCTTACACCTTACAGTACACTATTTTCACTTTAATATACACTGACCAGGCATAACATTATGACCACCTGCCTAATATTGATGTTGGTCTCCCTTTTGCTGCCAGAACAGCCCTGACCCGTCATGCACTGTGTATTCTGGTACCTTTCCATCAGAACCAGCATTAACTTCTTCAGCAGTTTGAGCAACAGTAGATTATCTGTTAAATCAGATCACAAGGGCCAGCCTTCGCTCCCCACGTCCATCAATGAGCCTTGGCCGCCCATGACCCTGTCGCCAGTTCCTTGGACCACTTTTTGATAGATACTGACCTCTGCAGACCGGGAACACCCCACAAGAGCTGCAGTTTTGGAGATGTTCTGATCCAGTCGTCAAGCCATCACAATTTGGCCCTTCGTCAAACTCGCTCAAATCCTTACGCTTGTCCATTTTTCCTGCTTCTAACACATCAACTTTGAGGACTAAATGTTCACTTGCTGCCTAATATATCCCCCCCCACTAACAGGTGTTATATGTTATATGTTATATGTTTTTATTTTTTTTTTACCAGAGACTAGTGTCCATGTTCAGCATTAAATTTCTTTGTCATGTCAATATGAAGCTCATATAAAAGTAGACACTCAGCGCTTTAAGAATTTGTAGCTTTTCTGTTTTTATCTAGCCTACTAGGGGCAAAATATTCACAGGAATGTTCCAAAAAAACAAAAAGGTTTTCTTTCTCAAACAAATGTTTCTTTCTTCAAAGTAAATGTTGATATCGAACCCATTTCTGCTCTCTGAGATGCTTTGTTCATAAGCATGAAAAATATGAAGGTGTCATCTTCAATCACTCTGTGTAAGATTATCTGAACAGATTTAAACAAAAAAACAAAACCATCTCACACTGAAAGCCAACAGAGTCCTGACTCATTTTATATCAGCCACAGCGCTAAAATAATCCATTTGTATATACAGATTGAAGATAAGTCGATTTCCATTCTGCCAGCAATACTGATGAAAAGGATTAACTCGGAAAAGGTTTTTGTCTCATACGTTTTTGTTTCCTGATCGTGAAACCATACACACATGCTGTTTGTGGATCACTCAGTGGATACATACAGTTTTATGAAATTGAAAAGGTGTGTTTCAAGGCCTAAGGCACGTGTAGTAAATGTCTAAGAGCCACTTACCTAACAGTGCTGAGGCACAGTCATCATCACCAAGGATAAAGTGTGGATGAGGTGGAAGTGTGTTGATGAAGACACTCTGGGCTTGAAGTAGAACGTCAGCCCTGACAGCATTTTAGAAAAAAAAAAATAGCATTCAAGCAAAGAGGAAGTGGAGTTAAATGCTCTATATGGAGTACCATGTTCTCTTTCATTAAAAAAACACATTTCCACAATAAACCTCTGCTGATAAACTTTCTTAAAGGTTAAACATGACAGTTCACATAAAAATTGTTCAAATCAATGCAAATCAAATATCTGAAAATTTCTACCTTGGAAAAAATCGACTTTTCTACCTATCTTTGTTTATTATTGTTTGGTAACTAGTATAATGGCGTTTGTTTGTTGATACCTTTCAATATTAGCTAGCTCTTGATGGCAGATTTGGGCATATTCTCTATGTTTGGCTAGTTTAATCAATCTGTGATTTGTGGGAAATGATGAATTAAATAAACAATAAATCAGATTTTGTTCTGCACAATCTGGAAGTCACTAATAATAGTCTCTCCTCATAAAACACGTTTTGCAAGCAACGTTTACACATTATACACACGGATCAGGCATAACATTATGATATTGTGTTGAGGCATGGACTCAACTAGATCCCCTGAAGGTGTGCTGGCACCAAGATGTTAACAGCAGATCCTGGAGGCCCCAACTCTCAACTTACAGGACTTACAGGATACTTTTGATAGATACTGACCACTGCAGACCGGGAACACCCCACAAGAGCTGCAGTTTTGGAGATGCTCTGATCCAGTGGTCTAGCCATCACAATTTGGCCCTTGTCCAACTTGCTCAAATCCTTACGCTTGCCCATTTTTCCTGCTTCTAACACATCAACTTTGAGGACAAAATGTTCACTTAGGTGGTACTAGTTGGTAATATCATCTAGTATCAGATATCAAGCAAGACCCTTTTGAGTCTGGTTCCTCTAAAGGTTTCTTCCTCATATCATCTCAGGACCTCTCCAACATCACTTCTAGCTTGCAGAAATATACATTAAAACCTTATCCACTGTTTTTATATTATTGTTTGTTTTTGTTTAGCTTGAATTGGAAGACCTCTCACTGTTTATGATCCACAAGCTTTATTCCTGCTTGTTGCTACCTTGTCTCCTACGACTTGACCCAGATATCATTCTCTGGCTGTGGAGGAGCAACATGATTCTGACTGCCTAAGAATTTTATGCATCTGATTTAATCCCTCAGGCTGTCACATGCTCCCTCAGCCTTGTGTCCAAACTTTCTTACGCAGCCAAGGTCAGGATGGAGAAACAGTTACTGTTACAGTAAACAACTGCACATTTGCATTGACCAGTTCTTAAAGACGTTTCAGTTATGGAACTGCTGAAGTATTATCAGCACTGCTTGGTATTAAAATCTTTTGCAAGCATTACTCACTGCCGAGAATGAGTCTAAGGAACGAGGAGCTGGCCTTAATTCGAGCGTAACTCACAATAATGTTGAACTTATGCAAAAACGAAAACCTAAAACACATCCGATGACTTAAGATGACTTTAGAAAGTCGATCAGAAGCTGTCCATAATTTCGAAGTCTCATCTCAAGGTAAAAATAGCGTCCTGCTTGGTATGTGAGGGGGTTCGACAGAGCTCCAGTCACACAGACTTGTCTAGTATTAGAAAAGGAGAGCAGAAGAGAACACACCATCAATAAACTGACTGGAGTTTGGGGTTGTTGTTTTTTTCTACCACGTACTGGACAGCTACTTCTTATACTGCAACAGTTTGTTTTGTTTTTTTTTTGCAGGAGGAATACAGAATGAGGAGAAAGTGAACTCCAAATAAATAAGAGGTGAAGGCTAGTCATGGCTTAGCTTTGTCCTTTATGCAACTTGCCAGCGTCCTTGAAAACAGCGAGAAGATGAAAAAGAGACAGCAAAAAAAAAGAGTTAAGTGAGTAATGAAAGCAGCAGAAAAGACATGAATGACATGGAAGAAGACCAAAAACTTGAAGAAGACAGCAAGTGGACAAGACATCTGAAGATATTACAGGAAAGTGACCAGCAAATGGAAAGATCTGAGAGTTGTAATGTTCTGCATCATCCTACTGGTGATGATGATGATGAAGATGTTGATGATGACATGCAGCAGTTTGAGAACACATCCTTTGCTAGTGATGATGATGAAGATGAAAGTGAAACCAGTGAAGAATATGACGAATATCCAGAAAAGCTATACTGCCACCCAACCTTCCCAAACAGTGTTTTCCAAACTTTGGAAGAAATGAAACAATTGACCTTCCTCACTGATCTTACTGTAAGAACTCAAAACAAGGGTTGTTTCCATGCTCACTCTTTAGTCCTGGCTGCCATGAGCTCCCTCGTCCAGCAGATGCTCAAACAAGCGAATGAACAGAACGAGAGAGAGATATGTTTATGTGTTGGTCCAGAAGTATCTGATTTCGGCCTGAATGCAGTGTTGGAGTTTGCCTACACTGGAACCATCTCTGATTTGAACAGAGGATCTTTACCTCAGATTCAAACTGCTGCTCTGTATCTGGGAGTTCCCAGGGTTTTGAAGCTCTGCAAAGAAGAAGAGGAAAGGGAGAGAAAGAAAGATGGTGAGAGGAAGACGGAAGATAGTTGGATCTCTGCTGAAGAGGAGAAGAAGGTCAGCTTGCAGTCCATCAGGCAGCTGTGGGAAGAGAGAGTGGGCTGTGATGTGGAGGTGGAGGCGGAAGGAAGAATATTTAGTGGTATGGAGACATAAAAAATAGCTTGTTTAGAGGTTTATGGTCTATAGCAAAGAAAATTATTATAACATCCACATAAATTCGTATATTATATAGAGTATATATGCTAAAATTATATAGATGTGTACTGAAAATTGAGCAGGTGAACATTTTCAAGAAACCATTATTGTTTTTTTGTTTTTTCATGGACATACTCAGCACACAGGGTCATTCTGAGTGCCAGCAGTGACTACTTCCGTGCCATGTTCGGCAGCGGTATGAAGGAGACCCACCAGACCTCAGTGTCCCTGCTAATGATGAGAGCAAATGAACTAGAAGCCCTTCTTCACTGCTGCTACAGCGGACATCTGTTTCTCGATTGGGGCTGTGTTTTCGAACTCACCTCCACTGCTCTTCAGTTCCAATTCCAACCTGCTCTGTCCATCTGTCTCAACTTTATGCAGGAGGAAATGGATGCATACAGATGTCTGGATGTAGCTTCTTTTGCTGAGGCTTATGAAATGAGTGACTTGCTGGAAATGGCTGAAGACTTTATGCTTAGGCATTTTGAGGACGTAGCAGCTACTGTGAAATTTCAGGACCTGTCTGTGGAAAAGCTAAAGACATATCTGCGTAGCAACTGCTTATGCGTAACGTCAGAGTTGTCTGTTTTCAGAGCGGTCGTATCTTGGATCGAGGCCGATCCGAGAACCAGGGTGAAAGAAGCCAGGGATCTAATGAGAACTGTCCTATTTCCTCTCATGACCTTTACGGAATTCAGAGAAGTGAAGGTTATAATGTCATGGCCACAAGTCAGCAATAGGGATCTTTACGAGTCGCTGTTTAAAGAGTTTTGCACCAACACCTTTAATTCCCATTCAGACTTTAGGACCTACCTTCCTAAAGAAACGTTGGTGCTTGTTGGTGGTGAAAGAATCACCGAAAACCTTGATAAACGCTTACCTTGTAGGGAAATATGGTTCAGCAACTCTTTCCGTAATCATGTTGGCCTACTGAAAAAAGTCGAATGGAGAAAACTGGGAGATTTACCAGAGAAACCAAGATTCTGTCATAGAGTTCGAGTAATAAGCGGGAAACTATACGTAGTTGGTGGTCGACATTATTATGGAAGGGATGACACTATGAAATGTGCCTATAGGTAAAGTACCAAGACTATACTCACACTGTAGATAGATCTTTCAGAAGTTTCTAGTCCATTTATAGATGAGTTATACCCTCTTCTGCAGGTACGATCCTATCCAAAACAGTTGGCAAAGGTTGGCTGATATGAATGAAAGAAGGGGAAACTTTGTTCTTGTGGTTTTGGATGGAAAAATGTTTGCCGTAGGTGGAGACAAAGATTCAGAGATCAACACAGGAAGTGTAGAAGTCTACTGTCCTGTTACAGATACTTGGAGGTAAGCATGATGAACTGACTCAATTGGCAATAATAATACACTATGTATAGGATTTTAGCAGGGTCAAGAACTCCAGTCTTTTGAGGTATGTGATAAACAATATTATGTGATATATTTTGAGGCTTTAAAACTTTCAATTACTGAAATTTATAGCTAACCATGTTAAGGAAAATGAAATGATTGAAATTCAATTAGAAAGTAATATGTTGAAAAGTGACCTACAGAAATAGACCCACCTTATTATTCTGTAATCTTAAAAATAAATCAATAGATAGATAGATAGATAGATAGATAGATAGATAGATAGATAGATAGATAGATAGATAGATAGATAGATAGATAGATAGATAGATAGATAGATAGATCTCAAAAATATTTTGAGCCACGTAAGACCAGATGATGGTCATATATAATTTTTAAAATGAGTACAACACATCACCAGCACATTCTCTGCAAACAATCCTTGTAACATAACTCCTGTCCCTGTTTACACTGAAAAGTTAAATTTTTTAAGCACATCGCATCTAGCTAGGTAAATATCAGGAGTATTTAATGCTAATATTCTATGATGGTAAATAATAAACAGCTTTCTCCTCTGTCATGATGAGGCTTCAAGTCTGTTACATATTCATGAACAGATATTGATTGGTCAAATGTTGCATTCACGCTATGCTCATACTGGATGATAACTGGATGATGGATAGAACCATAAAAAATCTGGTTTGAGTTTGGAGTTAGAACATTGCAACCTGAAAGAATAACACCACAGGCCAGATAGAATACTTATGCCATGAATCACACCATAAAAACACTGTTTTTCTTACCTTCCCCAGCTTTGCTCACCCTCTGGACCAATCCTTAAGTGGTCACGCTGCCAGTGTTTGGAATGAAAAGATTTTCATCTCAGGAGGCTTTGACAGTAGATTCCATTGCTTGGCATCCATGCTGGTCTACCATCCAGAGAAAGGCTCCACATACCTCGTAGACATGATGCAGAATTGTGCTCAACACTGCATGGAGACTTTGAAAGACTGCCTGTATGTAGCTGGTGGAGTCTCAGGTGTGGGTGGTCAGTTATTTGACCAGCTAGCCTGTGAGTTCTTTGACCCAGTTAACGATTGCTGGTGTGCCATTACGCCCATGTCTTTGCCTCATGTCTGTGCAGCATCTGCAGTGTTGGAAGGAAAGATTTATATCATTGGTGGCTATTGCCATGAAGACTATAGTGACACAAAAGTGGTCCATAGGTTTGATCCTGTAATGCAACACTGGGAGAACTTGTGTGGAACCCCTGGCGCTAACTCGTATATCGCTGCTTGTGTACTGGCTTTACCTCGTCACCTTAGACAATAAAAACTTTTGCCTTCATCAGCTCTATAACTTACTGTGGTTTATATGTAGAAACATAAACTGTCAGATAAGATTTTCTCCAACCAATAATCTCCCGAATGCATTTCTTTAATGTAACATTTTTTGTTGCATAACCATCTTTGTACAATCCCTGGAAACACCTTTATATTCAAATTCGTATTTTCTTCTCACAATAAAGGTATATCCAATGGCACATCACTCATAGTCTCCTAAATGCATATCTTGCAGGTTGTGAAGAAGTACAGTGTCTGATTATGGTGCATTTACACATAGACTTCAGTGACTAAGCTACTTGTCATATACTGTGGTCTGGTGTGGGATGTTGGCACTCAGTGTTGGCCACTGGACAGAGTTTAACCTTACAGAATGAAGCTGAATGTTTTAGTGGGGATTTAGTGTGTGATCTAAGTCTTGTTTGAGCATCTTCACATGGATAATCAGTGTCCCTAATGAGCGAGCCAGGGGTGATGGTGGTGGGGAAAAATTTCCTGAGACAATATGAGGAAGAAACCTTGAGAGGAACCAGACTCTAAATGGAGCCCATCCTCATCCGGGATCAGTAGCAGTGTACTATAAAGTCAAGTGTAAATGTGTAACCAGAATCTTTTGACCAAGTTATGAATAAGAGCATCAGCATAATTTATGGATTTTTTCTAGTTTTAACATTCTGTTGAAGTTATATACTGTTTACTGATGGAGACTTAATCTGATCCTGGCAATTGTAGTCCAAAGCCATCTCCATGCTTTCTAAGTGGTACCATCCATGGCAATCTCCATGGGATTAGGGTTAGGTTAGGATTGTAGTGTATCTTGAGCTTATCCTATCCACTTGCACTATCACTGGTGGTTGCAACTCAAGTGGTTAAGGCTGTTGGTTTGTTGATCCGGGGTTCAAACCCCAGCACTGCCAAGCTGCCACGGTTGGGGCCCTGAGCAAGGCCCTCAATTCCCCCTGCTCCAGAGATGCTGCATCATGCCTGACCCTGTGCTCTGACACCGACCCTCTAAGAATGGGGTGTGCAAAGAAAGAATTTCACTCTGCAGTAATGTATATGTGACAAAAATGTTCAGGATAGGACACTCATTCACAATTTAGTATCTCCAATCTACCTACTGGCATATTTTTGGTACAGAAAACCAGAGAACCCAGTGGAAGGCCACATAAACACAGACAGAAAAAAGGAAAACTTCACACAGTCACCTGAATTCAAGATCAAACCACTTGTGGAACTAAGTCTTAGTACAGTATTTCTTTTTTAAGTCATTAAACAATTCATAATTCACTTTCTTTATTAGATTTACAGCGCAGTATAATTCACAGCAGTTCCAGTGATGGTACTATATTATGCATGAAACATTTAATATAGCAAACATGCATCATTATACTGACTAAAAATAATGTGCTTTTTAAAATAAATAAAAAAAGAAAGAAATATAAACTTTACAATGCAATACCACTGATATTTAGACATGTTTTCGTTCTTTATCAAGTTTACACAATTTGACTTCAAATATACTGTAACTGATGTATTCAACTGCAATGGCGTGTTTATTAACAATAATTTAAAATCTCATTTTTCAATGTTTTTTTCCCCCAAAATGCATTTTATTTTTGCTCAAACCTCTCAAATGTTCTCTTTAAATTTTACAAGTGAGACAATATAGGTAAAATAACTCTAACATTAAGATCATATTCATGTGCTGGCTTAAGTGTATTTAATTAAATAGTTTTGAAATTATATTTTCATTATTTCTAGGCTCCATGAGATTAGGAAGTGGTTCTATCCATCCATCCATCTGACCGTCCATTCATCCGTCTGTCCATCCATCCGTCCAATCATTCAACTATGGGTCTGTCCATCCAGACTCTGTGTACACAGGGTGGAGACCAGAATCCAACTCCAAACCCTGGAGGTGAAGCAAGCATGCTACCCACCATGCAATTAGTGGTTCTGTAATAAAATTGAAACTGTTTTGTTTTAAATCAATGAAGCTTTTCCAGATCTTTCTGTCCCGTTGACCCTCTTAGATGTGCAGGTAATTGGAGTAAACAAGCCCTAATGTCTGTGACAGGGCCAGCCATCTTGCCCATATTCTCCCACCTCTGAGTTCCAGGGTCATAGCGATGCACTAATCTCGCCTCACTGTAATCTTCCTGTGAATACCCACCCAGCACAAACAACTTCCCCTCCAGGACAGCTGAGGCAGCTCCAACATGGCAGAGAGGAAGTGTTGTGAATGCAGTCCATGTATCACTTACAGGGTCGTAGCTTTCACAGGACAACAGATCAGTGTAAAACTCCCGCAAGTTACACACCCCTCCAGCTACATAGAAGCGCTGAGCCAAGCTTTCCATGCAGTGCTGAGCTCGATCGTGCTCCATGTCTGCCAGATATGTCGTACCCTGTTCTGGATGGTAGAGGAACATGGACACCAGGCACTGGTACTTTAAATTAAAACCTCCCGAGATAAAAATCTCTCCTCCCCAGACGACAGCTGCATGGCCACTCAGAGGCTGGTCCAGCGAATGTGTAAAGCTAAAAATGAAACACAGAAGCTTTCCGTTGTCCACGATAAACAATTCAGCAATAATTATGGTCTGTTCAAATCATTGGTGCACTTTTCAGTTTTTAAAAATAAACCTGTAACCGATATCATCTGCAGACTCACTGTTTATTCCATCTAAGCATAATTTAAACATCTGTGCTTTTACATATGTGTGTGTTAAAGCCAGAAATACAGAATGTCAGGACATATTGCATCTTCTGATACAGAACCTGTAACGAAACACATTTCTCTTGCTGTCATTTGGTTGCCATGATGATTTATTATGATTATTGATGAAGTAAAGGTAGTCTCTTACCTCCAGGTGTCTGTTTCCACTGAGTATTTTTCCACACTGTCCAAATTAGTACTGATGTCCTTGTCTCCTCCAATAGCATACACACTGTCCCCCCTCACCACCATGGTAAAGTTGCTCCTGTGCTCCTGCATATCTGACAGTCTGTCCCATGAGTTGTTTAAAGGGTCATACCTGTGCCAGTGTTTATGTAAGGGGAAAAAAAAGGATTAGGACACAATAGAAACAACTACAAAACAAAAGTTGTTTCTGCAGTATATTTTTTTATTTATATGTTTATTAATTCATGATTAATTATTTTTTTTTATTAATTTTGTATCAATTATGTGTTTAATTAAATAATTAATTAAACATTTGTGTGACGAAAACAAAATGGTTTTGTTAAATTTAGAACCTTTCTATGAATATATCACCCCTTGTAGGCTAAGGAAAATTAATGTTTGTCCAAATTAATTAATTGATTGAATGAATGAAATTAACTAACGGAATGAAATTAATCAAATAAGTGATTGTGTTTATTTATTTATTGAGTAATACCATATTGGAAGTTGTTTCTGCAATTTTCGATTATATATTACTATTTATTTATTTAATTTATTTATTTATTCATTTATTTTTTATTGTATTTATTTATATTTTTATTTTTCAATTAATTCAATACATTACATTCTTTATTTCTTTCTTGAGGGAAACCACATATAAATCAGATGTGTGAAACTTTTTGTAAGTTTGTAAGTTTTAAAAGTCATAATAAGAAACTATAATAAGAAATTATAATAATCATGTCTCTATACTACATCATACCTGTAAGCAGATTTCATTGTGTCTGCCTTAGAATAGTAATAGCAGCCTCCTGCTACATAGAGCTTTTTGTGGAGTATGCTGATTCCATGCCTAAACCTTGCTCGCTCTGGCATTTCACCCAAAATCCTCCACTCCATATCCTTAACCAATCCTGTACCGCTACGCAGGGAGTTTGCAAACCACATCTGCTTGCTTGGAAGCCTTTGGCCTTCGTCTTGGTTTAGCTGATCGCCTCCGACAACAACCAGAACATCTTTGGGGTAACGTATTCGGTGCTGAACTACAGGACTGGTGTCTCCGAATCCGAATTCTTTTAGAGCCGTGCGGTACAGATATACATCATCATCACCACTACACTCCATCTGCAGGTTAACAGCTCGGACCTCACGAAACTCGCGGAAGGTCATGAGTGGAAAGCGCACTCCTGTCATTACTTCCTGGGCTTGACACAACCTTTGGGTTGGATCTGCCTCTATCCATGCCACCACCGCCCTGAAGACGGCCAGTTCAGATGGAACGCACAAGGCATCATGTCTCAAAAGGTCCAATAGCTTCTCAGCCGGCAGCTCCAGGAACTTTGGAGTTGCCATAACTTCCTGGAAGTGCATAAGGATAAAGTCTTCAGCTGTTTCTAGCAGGTCACTAAGCATATAAGCCTCAGCGAAGGCAGCCACATCCAGACAGCTCTGGACATCCATTTGCTGTTCCAGGTAGCTGAGACAGATGGACAGAGCAGGTTGGAATTGGAACTGAAGAGCAGTGGAGGTGAGTTCGAAAACACAGCCCCAGTTGAGAAACAGATGTCCGCTGTAGCAGCAGTGAAGAAGAGCTGCTAGTTCATTTGCCTCCATCATTAGTAGGGACACTGAGGTCTGGTGGGTCTCCTTCATACCGCTGCTGAACATGGCACGGAAGTAGTCGCTGCTGGCACTCAGAATGACCCTGTGTGCTGAAAAAATATAAATACAGGTCACTGAAATAGCAATTCCGTTTATTATATTATGGCTTTCTAACTATACTTGGAACATGCTCTTATAGCAGAACACTGATGTGATGTGTCCTTTAAGTGTTCCCTCCAGAGATACAAACAAAACAAGGGTTCTAGATAGTGTATCAAATACACGTCACACGGTCTGGCCCTATAAAGGTTGACCATAACTGAATTAATAAAAAAAACAAAACAAAACAAAAAACCAAAACATGCAAATCTATGTTGTTCCACTAGATAGAGCAAAAACTAGAACTGAACTCAGCTACTGATTAAATCTAAAATTCTTCAGTAGACAAGGTAAAATTTGGCTCTGCAACCATGATTCTTTCCAAAAGAACTGAATATTTATGCAATCGCAATTTCCAACAATTTTGTATTTCAATATAACTCATTGCTGATAAAGCATACATCAGTTACGTAAACGATAAAGTCACCTCCAAAAATATTGGAATTTGTTTATTGTTATACACTGAATTCATTTGGGATTAAAAGATCAGAGCTTCAGCATTCCTTTCATGAAATTTATATCTAAATGTGTTACAATGCAAAGGAATTTTATGTGTATAATTGGTCTAACAAACAGATTTTTTTTTGTTCTTAACACCTTATTACTTAAAACACATTTTAAACCCCTGAGCTTTGCCTTTAGCCCTTGTTCTATTGAGCTCCCATTTTACATGTACATAAATATTATTATGTAAACACAATTCTATAGCCTGTGGTTAATAGTGTGGCATATCTTTACCATGAAATGTTCTTCCTTCAGCCTCCAGCTCCACATCGCAGCCCACTCTCTCTTCCCACAGCTGCCTGATGCTCTGAAGATTGACCTTTCTGTGCTCTTCACCAACAATTTTCCTCCTATTCTTCTCTACATCTTTCTTTCTCTCTATTTCCTCTTCTTCTTTGCAGAGCTCCAGAACTCTGGGAACTCCCAGATACAGAGCAGCAGCTTGAATCTGAGGTAAAGATCCTCTGTTCAAATCAGAGATGGTTCCAGTGTAGGCAAACTCCAAAACTGCATTCAGGCCCAAATCAGATACTTCTGGACCAACACATAAACATATCTCTCTCTCGTTCTGTTCATTCCTCTGCTGGAGCATCTCTAGGATGAGGGAACTTACAGCAGCCAGGACTAAAGAGTGAGCATGGATAGTAAGTCCATGCTTAACACTTAGAGCCAGGTCAGTAAGGATGGAGCAACACCTCAGGTCCTCCATCGCTTGGAAGATCTCAGTTGAGTACGTCTCTTTAGTGCACTTCTGAGGTTCTTGTTCATCATCCCACTCGTCCGTCGTGTCCTGACTCATCACGTCCTCCTTTTCCTTCATCCCCATTCTGCTGTCATTGTAAGCTTTTATCCACGTCAACTTCTTGCTCTCTCTCTCAAACTCTTCACCTCCTTCCTCCATCACTTTTTTCCTTCGCTCTTTCTCTCTTCTCCACCGTTCCTCCCATTCCATAGGCAGGTAGCGTCTTGTGAACTCCATGCTGAATGTCTCGCCCGAGAGTAAGCAGTCTGGATTATTAGTTTTCCTCTGATCTGTTTATACAGTGCCGCCACCATGATTAATTCTCAAAGTGAACAACATTCTAATTTTAGATTCGGCTCCAGTAGATCGAGTGTCCTTAGACCTCGCTGAGACTTTGCTGTACAGTAGGAGCCAAAAGTCTGAATCCACTTCCAAGAACCTTTTCAGGCAAATATTAGAAGATTCTTCAGTAATATTAAACAATGAGCAACAGTCTTGTGTCTTGTGGACAACCCGATAACAGCAGCAAAAAATATGTACACTGAGAGTCCAGGGATGATGTGATGTCTGTTTGTTGTTGTTGTTGTTGTTGTTTTCTTTAAAGAATATACATCTATATCTAGAATATACATGTATCTAAATGTGTAAAATACAGGTTGGGGTCACATTTAATTCATTTTGTACACACTGTGTGACTTACTATATCTAAAATTTATATAAAATAGCAATTATATGTCCAAATTAATACAGCTAAAGGGCAGGTATTAAATTTGCAGAATTGAAGAAGAATACCACTTGAAGAAGAAATGTAAAGTTTAACAAATCAGATTTCTAATTCTAATAATTCTATTTATTAATAATAATAATAATAATAATAATAATAATAATAATAATACCATTCGTGCAATTCTCCTTTGTAAATCCTGGATGAGCCACAGTTTCAGAGGGTGGTGGTGGCTCAAGCGGGTAAGGCTCTGAGTTGTTGATCAGGGTTCAAGCCCCAGCACTGCTAAGCTGCCACTGTTGGGCCCCTGAGCAAGGCCTTAACCCCTGCGCTGTATCATGGTTGACCCTGTGCTCTGACCCCAACCTCCAGAATTGGGATATGCGAAGAAAGAATTTTACTATGCTGTAATATACACCGATCAGGCGTAACATTCTGAATAACAAGTGAATAACACTGATTGTCTCCTCATCATGGCACCTGTTAGTGGGGGGGATATATTAGACAGCAAGTGAACATTTTGTCCTCAAAGTTGATGTGTTAGAAGCAGGAAAAATGGACAAGTGTAAGGATTTGAGCGAGATTGACGAAGGGCCAAATTGTGATGACTAGACGACTGGATCAGAGCATCTCCAAAACTGCAGCTCTTGTGGGGTTTTCCCGGTCTGCAGTGGTCAGTATCTATCAAAAGTGGTCCAAGTAAGGAACAGTGGTGAACGGGAGACAGGGTCATGGACGGCCAAGGCTCATTGGGGAGAGAGAAGGCTGGCTTGTGTGGTCTGATCCAACAGACGAGCTACTGTTGCTGAAGAAGTTAATAGTGATTCTGATAGAAAGGTGTCAGAATACACAGTGCATGATGGGTCAGGGCAGCAAAAAGGGGACAAACACAATTTTACGTAGGTGGTCATAATGTTATACCTGAATGGTGTATATGTGACAAATAAAGGCTTCTATTTTAAATCACCTACAACACACCCACTGACTTATTGAGACTCATTGAGTCTCCAATTTTGGAGGATAATTGGATCAATAAAAAATCAATACCTGTTATTTGCTATCTTAGTAAATCAGGGCATTGTTTTTACAAATGCTTATATGTCAGTCTTACCTTTGCAGTGTGCATACTGTGAGTCAAAACCTTGTATTTTATTCCCCAAGTCAATTTTTACTTGCTTTTTATCTTAATTGCATTAATTTTGACCATATGGTCTGTCTCCGAACTGTAGACTCTCATAGTGTG